>NC_088241.1:44445422-44630422 GCF_036934945.1 Oncorhynchus masou masou | reverse complement strand
GTCCTTCAGGACAGATGAGCTGCTTTTCAATCTAAAGTGCCTTGGTTTGATATTCTTTGTTCATTGTATTAACATCTCACACCAAAGCAAGTCATTCAGTAGAGTTGATGGTTTTGATCAGTATGTCCTTTAGAGGTAATACTCTACATTAGCAGTAGGGGGCACTGTGGTGCTACTATTGATGTTTGAGGCTTTTGGCTTTTCAGCGAGTTTTAAGCAGACGCTGAATCCACTGATCAAACACACACAACTCTGACTGTCGTTCTATGATGTGTGATGTATGCCGTTTAGTGGACACTTTTGTCTAAAGCGACTTAGTCATTTTAAGTATTGGTGGTCGGGAATCAAACCCACTATCCTGCTGTTTTTAAGTACCAGTGCTGTGAAGTACTTAAGTAAAAATACTTGAAAGTACTACTAAAGTAGTTGTTTTCTTTACTTTACGGTTGATATTTTTTGGACAACTTTTACTTTTACTTCACTACATTCCTAAGGCAAATTACGTACTTTTTACTACATACATTTTCCCGAACACTCAAAAGTACTCGTTACATTTTGAATGGATAGCAAGACAGACATATGGTCTACTTCACACACTTATGAAGAGAGCATCCCTGGTCATCCCTACAGCCTCTGATCTGGCGGACTCAGTGCATGCTTCGTTTGTAAATGATGTCTGGGTGTTGGAGCGTGCCACTGGCCATCGGTAAATAACTAAATCCAAGAAATAGTTCCGCCTGGTTTGCTTAATATGAGGGATTTGAAAAGGTACTTTTTACTTTTGATACTTAAGTGTATTTAAAACCAAATACATTTAGACTTTTACTCAAGTAATATTGTACTGGGTGACTTTCACTTTTAATTGAGTCATTTTCTATTAAGGTATCTTTACGTTTACTCAAGTATAACAATTGGGTACTTCTCCCACAGCTGTCAAGCACCGTGCGATACGGACTGAGCTCCAGAGGACCCAATATTACATGTAACAGCATGTGAGATACCGTCTTTCACCTCTTGTGTTCATGCTGATGATGTAAGAAAGGCGTTATAAATGATGTGATTCATTAAGGTGACCACATGTCACGGATTGTGCGGGACACTCCCTCATTTTGGCCCTTTGTCCAAAATGGTTCCAATGTCACACCAGTCCATCTACTGTACTAAAAGGATCCATAGAGCAGAATATCTAGGTGTTCACCACCACCACACATTCCTTCCCGAAGAACATCACGGTCGTCAAGGTTGCCGGTGTGATGATGTAATGCGTCATCTCCACAAATGAACTTGATTAAAAAGAAATTGTATCAGACGTACAAATACTGTGTGTCATCCTCTGAGGTTGAAATGTCTTCTGTCGTGTCACAGAAGTATATCACATGTTAGTATCAGACATCAGAATCAGAGACATCATCCTCCGTGCCTTTGGTCTTGGTCTCACAGAGGGAGGTTAATAGCCAACCGGTTTTGGATGATTCTAGGCCATGGGGAGGATGGAGGTATCCACAGCCAATCTTCGGTGATACCCCAGGACTTAAATCTTTACAGCAACGAGCGGTCTAAGACACTGCGTCTCAGTGCTAGAGGCGTCACTACAGACCCTGGTTTGATTCCATGCTGTATCACAACCGGCCATGATTGGGAGTCTGATAGGGAGGCGCACAATTGGCCCTAGTGTCGTCCGGGTTAGGGTTGGCCGGGGCAGGTTCATCATTGTAAATAAGAATTTGTTCTTAACTGACTTGTCTAGTTATATAAAATACAATCTTTCCACACAGTAGGTACTGGAGCCAGCACAGCTCGACAATACAAGCAGTCTATCCCACTATCCTTCTTCTTTCTTCGCCTCTACTGAAGAAAAGAGAAGAAAGTATGTTGTTCCCCAAAGGGGGAGGGGAGGAGGAGGAGAGAGAAAGACGGAGGGAGAGAGAGAGAGACGGAGACAGACACTTATTACTGCTCGTCTGTGTGTTGTTTTGCACCATCTTTATTTATTAAGTTAAACCTTAATTAAACTAGGCAAGCCAGTTAAGAATTTTTATTTTTATTTACGATGACGGCCTACCCCGGCCAAACCCGTACGACGCTGGGCACATTGTGCTCCGCCCTAAGTGACCCCCAGTCACGGCCGGATGTGATGCAGCCTGGATCTGTGGAATTTCTCCAAAGTATAGGCTTAGTCTTTCTTCTCCCTGGCTATATGCTTTACATGTGTGTGCTCTGCATTTGAGCACCGCGCTCTATGGGCCATTTTGCTGCCGTGTACGATCCTCTCTCCTAGACCTTGCACATCGGGGGGTGCGAATCCAACATTATACCACTATCTCTAATGGGACTGATTTGTACTGCGTGTGTATGTGTGTGTGTGTGTGTGTGTGTGTGTGTGTACGCGCCCTTCTGTGTCCTGTGTGTGTGTAAGTATGTTTAGTACAGGAAGTTACTGATGTGGTATTGCATATCCAGAGTTACGTCTTGGGCTGTTACGAACTGTATTACCTCCACGCCAGCGATCATGAGTCATGACTGCAGTCAAATTCCACCTGACCATTTAGTCACGTTAACTAAGTTTCTCCAAAACTGTGCTCTGATGCTGCTGATGTTCATTAGTAGCCTACCAAACTGCCTAGTACTCAGCATGCTATTGTCCCTCTAATCACTCTGACATCAATGCAAGTGTAATTGAAAATCAAATCAAACACTTCATGAGAGCCCTTGAGCTCAAGTTGCGCAAAATTTATATCGGCTATGAGATTGCTGTTTTCAATTGCATGAGAAAACAGAGTCATGGCCACTACTAAAAAGAGGAGGATCCCATCAAATTTCTATAGGCTAGGCCTACTATATTTATTTCTCAATTTTCCTACTTTTAAGCACATTGTTTCTCTTTACAACAGGAGTATAGTCTACCTGGTTGGCATGAAAATGAACCACGGGAAAAATGTCCTCCGTTCGCTATTTAAGTGCATCGATGACATGTATTTTGCTCCCCCTTGCCCCTGTTCTGAGACAGGTGCATGATAATGGTCCAGTTTTAAATCAAAACTAATTTCACACATATATTATTTAGTGTATGTAAAGACAATATTGTCACCCATCAGACTATTCTTAATTTAATCTGATCACTTGTGATACCCAGTGTGTGCAGTAAGGCAAGACACAGTGCATGCTGGTGACTTTTTCAAATCATAGTTGCACACCTCATGTAGCCTAGCCCATTGGCCTTTATGTTTTGATAAGGTTTGTATCACAACTAAAGTGGCACAAATATCATCCGCTTTACAATTGTTATAGAGCATAACTGGCTAACATGTGGTGCATGAGTTTTTCATCTTCAAAATGCTCCTGCGCTATTATAAAGTTCCATTTTTATCTTGAAATTGATATTTTTTATCAAGGTCCGTTTTTATGGTGAAAATGATCTTCCTCAAACTTAAACTCAAGCACTGCCTATGTACAGTTGAAGTCGGAAGTTTACATACACCTTTAGCCAAATACATTTAAACTCAGTTTTTCACAATTCCTGACATTTAATCCTAGTAAAAATTCCCTGTCTTAGGTCAGTTTAGGATCACCACTTTATTTTAAGAATGTGAAATGTCAGAATAATAGTAGAGAGAATGATTTATTTCAACTTTTATTTCTGTCATCACATTCCCATTGGGTCAGAAGTTTACATACACTCAATTAGTATTTGGTAGCATTGCCTATAAATTGTTTAACTTGCCTCAAACGGTTCGGTAGCCTTCCACAAGCTTCTCACAATAAGTTGGGTGAATTTTGGCCCATTCCTCCTGACAGAGCTTTTGTAGGTTGTCAGGTTTGTAGGCCTCCTTGCTCGCAGCACGCCTTTTCAGTTCTGCCCACAAATGTTCTATGGGATGGAGTTCAGGGCTTTGTGATGGCCACTCCAATATATTGACTTTGTTGTCCTTAAGCCATTTTGCCACAACTTTGGAAGTATGCTTGGGGTCATTGTCCATTTGGAAGACCCATTTGCGACCAAGCTTTAACTTCCTGACTGATGTCTTGAGATGTTGCTTCAATATATCCACATCATTTTCCTTCCTAATGAAGCCATCTATTTTGTGAAGTGCACCAGTCCCTCCTGCAGCAAAGCACCCCCGCTACATGATGCTGCCACCCCCGTGCTTCACGGTTGGGATGGTGTTCTTCGGCTTGCAAGCCTCCCCCTTTTTCCTCCAAACACATGGTCATTATGGCCCAACAGTTCTATTTTTGTTTCATCAGACCAGAGAACATTTCTCCAAAAAGTTTGATCTTTGTCCCCATGTGCAGTTGCAAACCGTAGTCTGGCTTTTTTATGGCGGTTTTGGAGCAGTGGCTTCTTCCTTGCTGAGCGGCCTTTCAGGTTATGTCGATATAGGACTAATTTTACTCTGGATATAGATACTTTTGTACCTGTTTCCTCCAGCATCTTCACAAGATCCTTTCCTGTTGTTCTGGGATTGATTTGCACTTTTCGCACCAAAGTACGTTCATCTCTAGGAGACAGAACACGTCTCCTTCCTGAGCGGTATGACGGCTGTTTGTGTCATCCACAAAGTAGATGTCCTAGCCGACTTGCTTTATTAACAAGACATTTGTGGAGTGGTTGAAAAACTAATTTTAATGACTCCAACCCAAGTGTATGTAAACTTCCGACTTCAATTGTATGTCAGTTAGGGCTCTACACTGGTTTTAAAGTGAATTCATGTGCTTCATTTTAAGAAGTTATTTCGCCCCTTTAGTTGTGATACAAACCCTATCAAAACATGTGTTACAAATCCATAACAGCATTTGCCGTCACTCTCTGTCACGTTCGGACCTTTATTTCCTTTGTTTTGTCTTTATTTAATATGGTCAGGGCGAGTTGGGGTGGGCAGTCTATGTTTGTTTGTTTTTCTATGATTTGGGTATTTCAATGTTCTATGTTTCGGCCTAGTATGGATCTCAATCAGAGGCAGGTGTCCTTAGTTGTCTCTGACTGAGAATCATACTTAGGTAGCCTGGGTTTCACTGTGTGTTTGTGGGTGATTATTCCTGTCTCTGTGTTTGCACTAGATAGGGCTGTTTTGGTTTTTTCACATTTCTTGTTTTGTTAGTTTATTCATGTCTAGTGTCTATATTAAAGAACCATGAATAACCACCACGCTGCGTTTTGGTCCGCCTCTCCTTCAAGTGAAGAAAACCGTTACACTCTCGAACAGCGTTTCCCGCTAATTGATTGCATTTGGACATTCGTGCTTATTCGCTACTGCCATGTGCGCATTGCTGCGCTTATAATGTGAAGAAATAGCCTAATAGTTTATCAACATTTTAATCTGAACGTTCTGATCTGTTGCATCAGCTTCATTGCTTTAAAACATTTTTTTGACGTGAATGGTTGTATTGATTTGGAAAATATCGCATCCCACAACTGTCAAAGAGTAGGTTTGGAATATTTATTTATGGCACAGAAGGAAGGACATGTTTACGTATAGAATAGGTAAACGTTTGTACTAAGATCTTTTGCGGTTGATTAGGCCTGTTCATCTTGTTGGCTGACGAGAAGTACATTTGGACAGTTCTTCTAACATCTTCAAAATGCGCCTCAATTTGATAAGAAGGACACGCACAGTTGTGTTCCCGATGTGTCTGTCTTGTAGCTTACTTCTGAGCTGAGATGCCTGTGAGAAGGACCCTATCATGTGATGGCACTGGCTAGTAATATTTGAGATATCTGAGAGAGCCATGTGAGTGAGAGGTGCTTCGGAGCACGGCGATTGGCAGCCAGGAGAAGGGAATTTGAATTCAGCCCAAGGGCCTAACAGACACTTTGGCCGCAAGGAATGTTTTTTTTAGGGGGCATTGAGGCCACACAAGGGAGTTGCCACCAGGAAATTCGAGGCCTGGTGAGAATAATATCAAGTGCTTGTCAAATTGTGAACGAGAGACTGATGAAGTGTGTGCAGAACAAAGTAGAGCTCATGCCTTTCCTGCGATTCGATTCGAATCATCATTAGTCGCATCATGCAGCTTTAGAATGTATTAAAATTGTAATTATATATTTGTATAACAACTAAAGATACATAAATAACTCTAAATTAAGGATATAGGGGCACAGGATAGCCACTGAAATAAATATTGGATTTATTGTGATTCTGTAGGCTATATTAAATGGTTGTAATATACTTTTTAAAATGTAGATGTTCCAAAGGTCTGCAACAGTGGCTTGATATACCTGTTTAATAATGAATGTTCAATTACCGTGAGACCGACAGTTATTTGCTTGACAATCACCGCCAAAGCCCTAGTTATGTCTCGTGCTGTTTCATTTTAATTGATCAATGCGTTAGAGCTTGCTACCCGACATGAGCCCGATGGGCCCCGACATTGCACATTGGGTTAGGGCCGGGTAGGGCCTGTTTTGTCGTCAATAACTAGGGTACGGGTAGGGCTTGGGCATCACTAAATTGATCATTAACATTTTGAACCTGAGCCATTTGCTTGTGCTCTGCTGCACTGTGCATATCATGGTGTCAGAAGTTCTTCAACCTTGTTAAATATAAGACCAGAACATTATCAGAATACACAAGAGAGGTTTTACAGAAAATAATGTTTCGAGTGTTGAAAAGTAGCTAGTTTGCAGCTACTGCTCTCTGTCTCGTCATTGAGCGGAACAAATCAAATCAAACTTTATTTGTCACATGCGTCCAATACAACAGGTTACTGTGAAATGCTTACTTACTACAAGCCCTTAACCAACAGTGCAGTTGGAGAAAGAGTTAAGAAATATTTAACAAATAATATAATGTAAAAAAGAATAAAAAAGTAACATAATAAAATAACAATAACGAGGCTGTGTACTCGGGGTACCGAGTCAATGTGCGGGGTTACAGGTTAGTCGAGGTAATTTGTACATGTAAGTAGGGGGTAACGTGACTATGCATAGATAATAAACAGCGAGTGGCGGCAGTGTAAAAACAAATGGGGGGGGGGGGGGGGGGGGGGGTTCAATGTAAGTCGTCTGGGTTGCCATTTGATTACAGCAAGCGGTGTTGCTATGGATTGGATACTCACACAAGCAGAGCCATACACAGAGCGCGAGCTCCGCAGGGAGCGAGGGACAGACAGACGAGCAGCTGATTGATATTAACGGAGGCTGTTATTTCTGATTTCAGGCAGGGCCTTAAAGCTGCAATATGTACGTTTTTGGGGCGACCTGACCAAATTCACATAGAAATATACGTTTTAGATCTGTCATTCTCATTGAAAGCAAGTCTAAGACGCAGTACATCTGTTCTATATGCACTATTTCTATGGTTCACGTTCTTAAGTTTTGTTTTTACGGTTTTTACTTTCAGTTTTGTACTCCAGCTTCAAACAACAAAAAATACAATATTATGTTTTATAGAAAATATATTTCATAGCGATTTAGATGGTACAATGAGTCTCTACACTATACTTGCTTGTTTTGTCACATAAACTGAAATTAGGTGAACTATTAGAATTTTAGCAACCAGGAAATGTCGGAGCGATTTCTGCATAGTGCATTGTTAAATTTGTCAGAAGCAATGGGGCCTGGGTAGAATAGGGCCTGAACGTTGCGGGCATGGGTACGGCTTGAGCTTAAAATTCATGCCCATGCAGGGCCCACACTGCATCTTTGCGGACCACTTGGGGACAGGATACTCCTGTGTGGTTGTGGACAGGCTCCCCCTGCCTTTATGCAGTCTCTGAAGAGGATACGGATGCTACAAATCACTTTTATCAGACAGAGACACGCAACAGATGGTTTCACCGTTTGCCCGACCACCTCCCACTCATCCCACTACCTCCCACTACCTCCCACTCATCCCACTACCTCCCACTCATCCCACTACCTCCCACTCATCCCACTACCTCCCACTCATCCCACTACATCCCACTCATCCCACTACCTCCCACTCATCCCACTACCTCCCACTCATCCCACCACCTCCCACTCATCCCACCACCTCCCACTCATCCCACCACCTCCCACTCATCCCACTAATCCCACCACCTCCCACTCATCCCACTACCTTCCACTCATCCTGCTACTTTACACACACCCAGTGTTCTTTTCCCTTTGCGAGGAAGTCTCCACTTTAGTGCACTTTACACACTCCTCACTGCTACTTTAACCTAATCTCAGCCTCGTCTTCTCGTCGATAGAACTTCTGAATCTTCATCACTCACTTAGCGGCGTGCGTGCTAGCATCAAAAGCCTCCTGGCCTAGCGGTGGTTAACTTCAGGCTTTAGTGAATACCCGTCTTTAACACTTCTATCCTCTCTCTCCGTCTCCCAGCTGAGCCAGAACCTGCATTGTGTTTGAGTCTTCGTGTTTAAGACGGGAAGTTCATTGCAGCATATTTGATGGTTTTGGAGAAGAGGGATTGCGTCCTGATAGGAGAGAGGAAGGGAGAGAGAAAAGAGTGAGGATTTTCTGAAGTTTGGTTAATCATCCGCTAAGCACCAGCTCAAATGCCTGATCACTACAAGATGAGTGTTCCCACTGACACGGCTGAGGCATGAGAAGTTTTACCAAGGACATGTTGCATCACCGACACAGTCCGTCAGCGGATTGCACTCACAGAACGTCAGTCACAGGGATGCGTCAGGGTAGCGTACGACTTCCCGGCATTAAGATGTACTGCAGCTCTCTTTCAACCAAGATCATGTTTTTGTAATACCTAGTGACGGACTTGACACAGTGTCATGCTAAACCTGTAATGGTGATCAGGTACGTTTAAAGCAGAAGAGAGCATGGTCTGTCTATCCCTCTACCTTTCTCTGTCTCACTGTCTCTCACCTTCTCACTCACTCACTCACTCACTCACACACACACACACACACACACACACACACACACACACACACACACACACACACACACACACACACACACACACACACACACTCACTTAAACACCCATAAACGCCAGTTGTCCCTGATATGCTGCGGGTCGGGGTGGTGATGCAATGTCTGTAATGTAATGTCAACCTCTCTCCTCTACAATGAGTGTCCTAGTCTCGGTCCAAGTTTCAGTCCCTCTCTTTGTTCTAACTGCCCATAGCCCTGAGGGGTTCATAACCCTCTATATATCATTATGATTCTATGGCCCTGGCTAGCGGTGTGTGTGTGTGTGTGTGTGTGTGTGTGTGTGTGTGTGTGTGTGTGTGTGTGTGTTCTGGTGGTCTCCAGTGACTCGGCCAGCATTGCATCAAAGTGTCTCTCTCTAGTATTTATCACTGTCCCCACTATGATGATACTGCCCGCCTGGCTGCTGTGGCCGCTGACAAGTGAGGTTTATAGTGGTGATTTCATCTCCCAGGCAGCGGCGTCCATTCAGCTCCCGTCAACTCCCATCCAAAACCAGAATGAAAGGATTGGCTTTTTATATTTGCTCTCTCTCTTGTGTAAGAAGAATGGCCAAGTCCTAATCAACAGAGGAGAAAGCAGACGTTTTATACCGAGTGGTTGAGCTTTGCCACTTCGACTACATCCCAAATGGCACCCTATTCCCTATGTAGTGCACTACCCTATGGGCTGTGGTCAAAAGTAGTGCATTACATAGGGAATAGAGTGCCATTTTGGACATATTCTTTGTCTCGGTCCAGCATGGAGGGTTTATTGGAGGGTGCTTTACTGAGAGTAAGTTTTACAGGCCATTGCTCATAGAGTAGTCATAAAGACAAATAGGACACATCTCTTTATGATCTGCCCGTAAGTGCTTCTACTCTGCTATTCTCACAGGCGTCACAAAAAGGGTTGTGTGGGTGTTTATGTGTGGGTGTGCGTGTGCCAGCCAAACAGTGTTAATAATGTCAGGCCTTTTTTCTCTGACCTCTGTGTTGATAACTTCCTGAATCCATCCTCTCCTTTGTGAAATGCCCCTTTCTGTTCTCTCTCTCTCTCTCTCTCTGTCTCTCTCTGTCTCTCTCTCGGTCTCTTTCTGTCTTTCTCTCCTGTCTCTCTTTCTGCTCTCTCTCTCCCTGTAACTCTCCCGAGCTGTCTCTCTTTATCTCTCTTGCTCTCTCTCTCTCTCCCTGTAACCTTCCCCAGCTGTCTCTCTCTTTATCTCTCTTGCTCTCTCTCTCTCCCTGTAACTCTCCCCAGCTGTCTCTCTCTTTATCTCTCTTGCACTCTCTCTCTCTCTCCCTGTAACTCTCCCCAGCTGTCTCTCTCTTTATCTCTCTTTTTCTCTTGCCTCTCTCTCTCCCTGTAACTCTCTCCAGCTGTCTCTCTCTTGCTCTCTCTCTCTCGCTCTCTCTCTCAGTAGTTTGTGTTGTATTGGGTATGAGATTGAGATGAGCTCAGTAGATGAAGTCATGGTCAAGGCATTAGCATCACAGTGCTGAATGGGGGATACTTTACACCCCATTTCTCTTCCCACACACTGATAAGAAGCTCATTAGGCATTAAATGTGCATAAATGGCCTCAGTCCTGTAATGTTATCTGGATGAGTAACTCTCACCGTCGCGGGTTGGTGTGTGTGTGTGTATGTACCCATGTTTATTAGTGTGTGTGTGTGTGTTTGTGTGTACCCATGTTTATTAGTGTGTGTGTGTGTGTACCCATGTTTATTAGTGTGTGTGTACCCATGTATTAGTGTGTGTTTGTGTCTGTGTGTACCCATGTTTATTAGTGTGTGTTTGTCTGTGTGTACCCATGTGTATTAGTGTGTGTGTGTGTGTCTGTGTGTACCCATGTTTATTAGTGTGTGTTTGTCTGTGTGTACCCATGTTTATTAGTGTGTGTCTGTGTGTACCCATGTTTATTAATGTGTGTCTGTGTGTACCCATGTTTATTAGTGTGTGTGTCTGTGTGTACCCATGTCTATTGGTGTGTGTGTGTTTGTTTGTACCCATGTTTATTAGTGTGTGTGTCTGTGTGTACCCATGTTTATTAGTGTGTGTGTTTGTGTGTACCCATGTTTATTAGTGTGTGTCTGTGTGTACCCATGTTTATTAGTGTGTGTGTTTGTGTGTACCCATGTTTGTTAGTGTGTGTTTGTGTGTACCCATGTTTGTTAGTGTGTGTTTGTGTGTACCCATGTTTATTAGTGTGTGTGTCTGTGTGTACCCATGTTTATTAGTGTGTGTGTCTGTGTGTACCCATGTTTATTAGTGTGTGTTTGTCTGTGTACCCATGTGTATTAGTGTGTGTTTGTCTGTGTGTACCGATGTGTATTAGTGTGTGTTTGTCTGTGTGTACCCAATGTGTATTACTGTGTGTTTGTCTGTGTGTACCCAATTTGTATTAGTGTGTGTTTGTCTTTGTGTACCCATGTTTATTAGTCTGTCTGTGTGTACCCATGTGTATTAGTGTGTGTGTGTGTCTGTGTGTATCCATGTGTATTAGTGTGTGTGGGTGTCTGTGTGTACCCATGTTTATTAGTGTGTGTGTGTGTGTGTGTCTGTGTGTACCCATGTTTATTAGTGTGTGTTTGTGTCTGTGTGTACCCATGTTTATTAGTGTGTGTCTGTGTACCCATGTTTATTAGTGTGTGTGTTTGTGTCTGTGTGTACCCATGTTTATTAGTGTGTGTGTTTGTGTCTGTGTGTACCCATGTTTATTAGTGTGTGTGTTTGTGTCTGTGTGTACCCATGTTTATTAGTGTGTGTGTTTGTGTCTGTGTGTACCCATGTTTATTAGTGTGTGTGTTTGTGTCTGTGTGTACCCATGTTTATTAGTGTGTGTGTGTGTGTACCCATGTTTATTAGTGTGTGTCTGTGTGTACCCATGTTTATTAGTGTGTGTTTGTCTATGTGTACCCATGTTTATTAGTGTGTGTCTGTGTGTACCCATGTTTATTAGTGTGTGTTTGTCTGTGTGTACCCATGTTTATTAGTGTGTGTGTGTGTGTCTGTGTGTACCCATGTTTATTAGTGTGTGTGTGTGTGTCTGTGTGTACCCATGGTTATTATTGTGTGTTTGTGTCTGTGTATACCCATGTTTATTTGTGTGTGTTTGTGTCTGTGTGTACCCATGTTTATTAGTTTGTGTCTGTGTCTGTGTGTACCCATGTTTATTAGTGTGTGTTTGTGTCTGTGTGTACCCATGTGTATTTGTGATTGTTTGTGTGGCACAGTGTGATAATCCTCTAACAGATTTCACCATGAAGAGAGGGAGGAGAAGAGAAGAGGGAGAGATGCGGATCTGTAGTGCTGTATGTGCACCTCCCTCCCTCCTCTCTATCCCTCCCTCCCGCCCTCCTCTCTATCCCTCCCTCCCGCCCTCCTCTCTATCCCTCCCTCCCCGCCCCTCCTCTCTATCCCTCCCTCCCTCCCTCCTCTCTATCCCTCCCTCCCTCCCTCCCCCTCCCTCCCTCCCTCCCTCCCTCCCTCCCTCCCTCCCTCCCTCCCTCCCTCCCTCCCTCCCTCCCTCCCTCCCTCCCTCCCTCCCTCCCTCTCTCTATCCCTCCCCCCTCCCTCCCTCCCTCCCTCTCTCTATCCCTCCCCCCTCCCTCCCTCCCTCCCTTCTCTCTATCCCTTCCTCCCTCCCTCCCTCCTCTCTATCCCTCCCTCACTCCTCTCTATCCCTCCCTCCCTTCTCTCTATCCCTTCCTCCCTCCCTCCATCCTCTCTATCCCTCCCGCTCCTGCCTTCCTCCCCATGTTAAACCCATTAACAGTAATCTCCATCCCAGGCAGGCAGTCAGCCACGTTCTGCCTGGTCCACTGTTTTTCTCTGTTGTCCTGTGTACACACAGCACATAGAGCAGTCTAATAGAATTCACTCTGGAACTCTGGGAGGGAAATGGTTCTTCCAGCCTTATGGTGCTGTCAAGTAATTTATCTATAGTGGATATCAGATCATCTGGGTGATTTGGCTAGGGTGCACTTACAGTATAGGGCCACTATATTCCTCTATGGTTGTGTGTGTGTGTGTGTGTTAGCTATGGCTTTGTAGATGAATAAAGATGAATGATAGGTTTATATTTTCTCCTCCCAAAGCTGTGAATCACTTCCGCCTCAGATTGTCTCCCTCTTGCGTTCAGACTTCTCTATCAGGTCCTCAGTAGTCAAGCAGTCAACTGGCTAATAGGGCACAGACACAACGGCTGCATTTAAAGGCAGCCCAATTCAGATCTTTAGCCAATCTGTTGCATATCTGATACCTATAGGATATTTTACCGAATGTGTAAACATCAGGAAAAACACATGGAATCTGATCTTTTGTCTCCGGATTTATACCACATTCATATGTGGACCTAACCTTGTGCTACAGTCCAGAGGTTTCGGTAATCAGTCTTGTAATACGAAGCTAATGTGGAGTTTAGATGTTTTTTTTGTGCTCTGATTTTTTTTTTTAATAATAATAATAATAAATAAAAAATGATTTTTCCACCGCGATCAACAAAACACCAAATGATGGAATTTCTCGTGGTAGAATGGTTTCGCCCCCCCCCCTCCCAGTAGAGTTCAAGACACGTGTAGAATTTATTCCGAGGCGCATTGAAGCTGTTCTGGTGGCTCGTGGTGGCCCAACGACCTATTAAATTAAGCCACTTTATTTTGGCCGTTACCTGTATGTATTATGGTTTGCTATAGTCTCTCTTTTATTACACCATTTTGTTAAGATTGATAAGATTATGTATTGTGTCGATATTTTATAAATGGAAAAGTCACTTTTTTACATGGACTTAAATATTGAAATGATCTATTATGTGGGTAAGAGAGAATCAATTGGTTACAGCTTTTACATTATCTAAACAATGAGATGCCATCCATCATGCTTTGCCATGCTCCCATGCTCTGTAATCAGTGGATATGCTGATGCCATAGCTTTACATGAATGCAGATGAGGAGTCCTCCCCTTTACACACACCCATACACACCTTCCAGTGCTGCTTGATTAATGAAATGCGTTTGAGATGGCATTGTCTCCTCCCCTGGGGGGGATTGGCGGGGGTTGATGACACAAGGTAGCATGACATGTGAATGGATCACAGTTCCATAGCCACAGGCAGAACAGCGGAAACTGGATCAGCAACACGACCAGGTGGACTGGGGACAGCCAGGAGTCGTCCGGCCAGGTAGTGCTGAGGCATGATCCTAGGGCTCAGGTCCTTCGGGAGGAGAGAGAGAGATATGGGAGAATTAGAGGGAGCATAGTTAAGATCATACAGGACACCAGATATAACAGACTGACACTAGCCCCCCGGCACGTAGACTATTGCAGCATAGATACTGTAGACTGAGGGGTGGGGTGGGGGGAGATCACGTCAGTGACTCAACCCACTAAGGTCGAGTGTAGAGATAAAAACCTGGCACGAGATGATGCATCCCTCATAGTGATGTCGTGGGAGAGCACGAGCAAGCCAGTGACTCAGCCTCTGTAATAGGGTCAGAGGCAGAGAATCCCAGTGGAGAGAGGGGAGCCGGGCAGGCATGGAAATTAAGGATGGTTTGTCTCTCCAGTGCCTTTCCGTACACCTTCGCACCCCTGGGCCAGACTAAAATCAATCATAGGACCTGCTGAAGAGATTAGTCTTCAGTAAGGACTTAAAAGGTAAAAACAGTCTGTGTCTCTCACATAATTTGGCAGACAATTCCATAAAAAGAGTTGTATAGTATGGTGTGTGTGTGTGTGTGTGTTATGTCTGTGTGTGTTTATTGTTATAGTGCTGGCTGACTCTTAATAAAGCCAGGCGTGTGTCTCCTGGGCTGATCTGTGCTGGCAGCCCTCCATACAGACAGGCCCTCCTGTGTCCCAGAGCCCATGACCTCATCATTATGAGACGGCCCAGAGCGGCACATCTCACTGAATAATTCAACCATTTTATTTTGGAGATTATTTTAGTGAGTGAAGCCTCCTCTTCTCACTCTCTCTCTCACACACACACACACACACACACACACACACACACACACACACACACACACACACACACACACACACACACACACACACACACACACACACACACACACACACACTTCTGATGCCCCCCAATGATGTTGTCTTTAATAATACATGAGTGTAGGTCAGTGGGGATAGGCTTGAACTTCAGCTCTCATCAACAGAGAGAGGGGGCAGAGATGGCATCATGGTACCCTCTGTAACCTGATCCTACTGTATGTGGAACAAAATGCTCTTCAAACTCACCGCTCCTGTTTCCTAGCTGAAAAGGGTTTTGAACCTGAGGGTGTGTGTGGGCAGGGGCGTGTGTGTGTGAAGCTTCCTGTGACACACACACACACACACACACACACACACACACACACACACACACACACACAAGCCATTGCTGCCATGCCATGCTCGCAATGCCATGCTGCAAACGCTCACGGCTGTCAGCACTGTGTGTGTCTTCTACAGCTCGCTCTGTTGGATTGTGTGTGTCTCCCCAGACTCAGGGTGTGTGTGTGTGTGTTCAGGTTTCATGTCACAGGTGGCTTGTGCCCCGTGGTTGTAGGGAGAGCACTGACCTGTGAAATCTAGATGAAGTTCACGCGCTCAAATGGCTCTGTAATTCTATCAGACAGACGGCTCAGGCACAATGGTGAACATCTGTGTGGGGCCATCACAGGATTTACAGGCAGGGCACTCGGGCATCATCATGGTCCGCTCAAGATGTCTTACATGGACTGTTTAATCTCACCTCCCAGGCTTATTCCTTCCCCCTCACACTTAAAGGGAAGATTCCCCCATTTTGAATGTTATATTGTTTTGTGCATCAGCGAGGTTCTATCGATTCCCTGGGTCATTTCAATCATACATGTCAGATTTCAATACTGGCCTATTTCAAAATGTGGGAGGTGTTCTTCTCTCGAATGAGCCATTGATCATATTTTTGCAATATTCCGACCTCGAGGAATGTGTAATTTAACTCTTCAGTCCAGGGTGCGTTGCATGGTTTTGTTCCATGGGCGTTGCGAATGTCAGACTCCACTTTGTGAGGCAAATCGTATGTTGAACATGGTGATATTGTAGACTCCTAAATTGATAGTGCAGTTTGTTTAGGTCATTTTACAGCTAACTAGCTACTTCAGATGGTGATATTGACTTTGGCATTATTGTGTGTTGCAACGTTTGCTAGCTGGCCACCTAGCTAGCCAGCCAGCCCATAGAGAGAGCATTGCTTTGTAGTCAACTTCAGCTGCAATAGTTTTCCACAATGATTTTCACATGTTGCTACCAACCTTATTATAACAACAAAATGAAACATTTGTTCACCAAAAAATATTGTTCTGATATAATAGTTTTTTTTAACACTAAATTATAGAAAATAGTGGTTTTGGGTGGATTTTCCATTAAGCCTTAATAAGGGGAAAACCTAGTCAGCTGTTCAAGCATTCAACTGAAATGTGTCTTCCACATTTAACCCAACCAGAGAGGTGAAGGGGGCTGCCTTAAATCAACATCCACGTCTTCGGCGCCCGGGGCACAGTGGGTTAAGGGGCAGAATGACAAATATTAATCTTGTCAGCTTCGATCCAGCAACCTTTTTGTTACTGGCCCAACGCTCTAACCACTAGGCTACAGGAAAGAAAGGAAAGATATTGTGGACATTTAGACGTGGAGGAAAGAGATCAAAACAGAAATCAGGTGTCATCCACTCATCTCCTCATCCCTCCCTCCCTCCCTTCCCCTCCTCCCTCCCTCCATCATCCCTCTTGTCTCTAATTAACAAAGGAGAGAAAGAATATCTGACGCATCTGTCTGGTTTTGGCGAAGAACGAGAGGTCAGGGGGCTGGGCAGGAGGACTGTAATTCAATTACCCCCCTCTCCAGTTTTTATCAGTCCCTACTGCACCTCCAAATGACATTTGTTTGGGCTGGGCTGGGAGGAGAGAGGAGTGTAGGGGGAGAGAGGAGTTCCAGCTCTCGTGTCCAGCTCCGTCTCCATCTGAGCGGGTGGGTGGTCAGGGGAGCCACAGTCCGTTGATGACAACTCTGATGCAATCAGCCATGAGAGGCCAACAGAACTAGAGGGTAGAGGCTGGGGGATGGGCCCTCCTGGCCTCCCTTTGTCCCATGGTGCACTATGCTACATTTCCTCTTTCCTGCCTGTGGTGCAGATTGGTCAATGGCTGACTGGTAATATGGGGTTGTATTGATTGACTCATCTCTCATCATCAGCACTGAGGACTCTTGAGTAAGTAGCAGGGCTCAGGAGTGCTCAACTGATGGGGCTTTATCAATACTAGTCATCTTTATCTGTCTATGGTTTCTGGGCCATCAACAGCTCAATACAGATTAAAAAGGGAGGAAACGGGGTGGAGACACAGGGTTGAGGATGTTCATCAGTAGCGTGACAAGGCTTCAAAATCTTCACTGACAATATTTGACTCTTGGACATTGGACTCTATGGACTCACTGTCTACAATGTTGTCTCTGTGTTTACAGTCAAGGGAAAGTTATCTTAGCCACTACAGAAATGTAGACTGCACACTGATGTTTTAGGAGCATGTGAACACACATGGCAGAGATGTTAACCTCTAGCGTCGAGCAATCCCGTATCCGGGAGCGTAATCATAGCCTCAAGCTCATTAGCATAACACAACGTTAACTATTCATGAAAATCGCAAATGAAATGAAATAAATATATTGGCTCACAAGCTTAGCCTTTTGTTAACAACACTGTCATCTCAGATTTTCAAAATATGCTTTTCAACCATAGCTACACAAGCATTTGTAAGAGTATTGATAGCTAGCATAGCATTAAGCCTAGCATTCAGCAGGCAACATTTTCACAAAAACAAGAAAAGCATTTAAGTAAAATCATTTACCTTTGAAGAACTTGGGATGTTTTCAATGAGGAGACTTCTCAGTTAGATAGCAAAGGTTCAGTTTTTCCAAAAATATTATTTGTGTAGGAGAAATCGCTCCGTTTTGTTCATCACGTTTGGCTAAGAAAACCCCCCGAAAATTCAGTCATTACAACGCCAAACGTTTTTCCAAATTAACTCCATAATATTGACTGAAACATGGCAAACGTTGTTTAGAATCAATCCTCAAGGTGTTTTTCACATATCTATTCAATGATAAATCATTCGTGGCAGTTGCCTTTCTCCTCTGAACCAAATGGAAAAGTGCACGCAGCTGGAGATTGCGCAATAATTTTGACGGAGGACACCAAGCGGACACCTGGTAAATGTAGTCTCTTATGGTCAATCTTCCAATGTTATGCCTACAAATACGTCACAATGCTGCAGACACCTTGGGGAAACGACAGAAAGTGTAGGCTCATTCCTGGCGCATTCACAGCCATATAAGGAGACATTGGAACACAGCGCATTCAAAATCTGGGGCACTTCCTGTATGAAATTCCATCTTGGTTTCGCCTGTAGCATTAGTTCTGTGGCACTCACAGACAATATCTTTGCAGTTTTGGAAACGTCAGAGTGTTTTCTTTCCAAAGCTGTCAATTTTATGCATAGTCGAGCATCTTTTCGTGACAAAATATCTTGTTTAAAACAGGAACGTTTTTTTTAATCCAAAAATTAAGAGTGCCCCCTATATCGAAGAGGTTAAACAGGTACAGCCATGATGGGAGGGGGGAGGGGGGGGGGGGTGCATGCGCATGTGCGTGTGTAGAAATGGCTTTGGTTCTCATCCTGTTAAAGGGGCCTATGGTAAAGGTTACCACTGTAACTAAAACCTGTACCAGTATATATTACTTGCACTTGTAGCTAATTCATGGCCTGTTTTAACCGTGTTTAAAGGGCATCTGAACTTTGTCAGTAGCACACACAAATGGGTCATCTGAAACTAAAGGAACTAAAGGGTCATCTGAAACATCTGTAAGAGGGGGAGGGAGAACGAGCATGTGTTACGGGAGCCAAAACCACACGAGTAATTACTGTCCAACCCAGAGGTTTTCGAACTGTGGCTCAATGTGGCTGATGGTCAAAGAGGCTATCCTTATTGGTCCTGGCCTAACTCTGACACTTACAGTAGGCCTACTCTCAGTCAACTGTTTGTGTGGTTCTGTTGTGTTTACTCAGACGTCTCAGTGAAAAGGTCGCTCCCTAATGGGTTAGCAATGAAAACATGCGTAAACTAAAGCAACTGTCAGATAAAGAGATGAAATAGGACTACATTTCAATTCAAATTGTCCATATGATCATATTACATGTTTATTGGATGTCTTCCTGTGCACTACTCTAAAGGTTACCCTTAATTGAGTTTGCAATAGAAGACCAATAGAAAACCATCTGTTGTTTCTACCTTCTTATCCTTCATGTTGAGATGGCATGGTGAGTAGTGAAGCCCTCTATCCAGAGACAGAATGGATTGTACTGATACACACACACACACACACACACACACACACACACATTCTCCATTCTTTATCCTCACACACACACACACACACACGTCATGCTCCTCCCCCCTCTCGCTCTCTCTCTCACTCTCCCTCTCTGTCTTTCTTTGTCTCTCTCTGTCTCATTGACTGTGCTAGGCCTGGCTGGGGTGACGGATGGAGAGAGACATGCACATCTCTGCCCTGCTCTACCCTGCCTAGCTGACTGATAGAATCCATTGATTATGGTCTGTATACAGACTCCCTGCTATCTCTCTATGTGACGATGGTTCTTTTCACCGCTCTTAATCGCCAAGCCTGGACTAATTGATTAAATTAACCGTCCCTCTGCAGTCAGCCTTTGTTACCTCAGCTATTTACAGGTCTATTTAGAGAGCTACAATAGAGAAGGACATTTCACATTAGTGTGTGTGACATTATACAGTACTACAGTGTGTTAGTGTGTATGACATTATACAGTACTACAGTGTGTTAGTGTGTGTGACATTATACAGTACTGCAGAGTGTTAGTGTGTATGACATTATACCGTACTACAGTGTGTTAGTGTGTATGACATTATACCGTACTACAGTGTGTTAGTGTGTGTGACATGATACAGTACTACAGTGTGTTAGTGTGTATGACATTATACCGTACTACAGTGTGTTAGTGTGTGTGACATGATACAGTACTACAGAGTGTTAGTGTGTATGACATTATACAGTGCTACAGTGTGTTAGTGTGTGTGACATTATACAGTGCTACAGTGTGTTAGTGTGTGTGTGACATTATACAGTACTACAGAGTGTTAGTGTGTATGACATTATACAGTACTACAGTGTGTTAGTGTGTATGACATTATACAGTACTACAGTGTGTTAGTGTGTATGACATTATACAGTACTACAGTGTGTTAGTGTGTGTGTGACATTATACAGTACTACAGTGTGTTTGTCTTCTAGGCCAAGGCTTGATTAGCCAGAGTGTTTGTGTCTTCCCAAATCTCAGGGTGTGTGTGTGTGTGTATGTGCGAGCGTGTGTGTGTTTTAATGCATACTTACAGCGTTAAATGATTTACAGTGGGGACTATTTTGTCTGTGTTATTAGGACCAGAGGAAAGGCCCAGAGCGGGTGGATCACTCCCTTACTTTGCTTTATGGCCGGATGATGACAATTACATGAATCAGAGCATACTAACTAACCGTGTGTGTGTGTGTGTGTGTGTGTGTGTGTGTTAGTACGTGCTTGCATGAGAATATGAATGTTCATGTGTGCGTCCATGCAGGTTATTCATTTTCCCAATGAAAATACTATTATACATCAGCCTGGTTATTTCAAGCTCTCCCCACGGCCCACTTAAGACAATATCAAGGCCCGGGACACCAGATACAGGGAGTTTTTCAGTTCTGGGAAGGAATTTTACTTCTTGTTATCATAGTGACTAATAACTGTAAAACTATGCTTTTCTTTTTCTCTCATTAGTTCGACTGCTAAGTCCATGAAATGAAAACATTAGTTGTATAATTGGTTTATTACTCACGTTTCCAGGCGTACTTTTTTTTAAACACACATTTCTAAATTTGATAGCTGTGTCTTGTGTGTATTATGCTGATTGGGTAGAGTTGACATGGGGTGCTTCCCAAATGGCACCCTATTCTCCTAGGAGCCCAGGTTGAAACTAGCACTCTATAAAGGGAATAGGGGGCCTTTTGGGATGTAAACATGGTTTTAGTCAACTCCAAGGCCGAGAGGGGCAGGGATTACAGAAGCGTAATTACATAGTGAAGTTGACACACACACACAACCCCCCTCACCACACACACAAACCTACACACGCCCACAGGCCCCATCAAGTGTTCGATGTTCCGTGGGGTACCCTGACCTCTGTCAATGCTCCCAGCCTAAATTATACTCCCATGATGCCGTTGTGCCGGGGACCTTACCAGGTGGTGCTTGGAAGGGCAACAGTCTGGGGGTTTGGGGTGACGAGCGTGTGAAATAACCGAGCCACAGTTGACTAGTGTTTTCCTACAGGCTAGATTACAGCTCAGTTAAAAACTAAACCCTTCAACTGGCCCCCCAGTAGCCTCTCCAACAGCCCTGTATAAGAGCGAGGCTGCTGGCAGACTGTGTGTGTTTGTGTGTGCCTTTATGTTCAAGAGAAGCTGCTGATGGAGGTACTATTGACAAACTCTTACAGGCCTTTCAGCGAGACACTTCCTCAGAGTGGGACAGCAGGAAGTGATTTAAGGGGTCGAAGGTTGTCGGGTCATGGTACTGGCATTAAAGCCCAGCGTGTGCGTGCGTGTGTGTATGTATGGAGGTGGCTTGTTGGAGGTGCCTTGTTGGAGGTGCCCTCGATGGAGGAGGCATGCTGAGTGTGTATGTGGTGTGTGTGTGAGGGGTGGAGGTAAATGAACACCTCTCATCTGACAGAGCCCTTAACCTCAGTGTGTGACTCCTGTCCGTCCTGCGCTAAGGAAACAAACGCCTGTAAGGAAGGAAGGAGGAGGTGTGGAGGACATACCTGTCAGGCTCAATTAGAAGGAAAGATGTCTATGAAACACAACCCACCTCTCCCACCATAGCATGTCTGTGGAGAATGTAGGGAGGAAGCTACATGCATACTAATCATGTTTTTACAGGTTAGTCTAGCTCCTGTAACTGAATCACTGTGTTGCGTCCCAACACGACTCGATTTTCACTATCTGAAAACATTGGGTTGGTGTAGGCATGAGCCAGAGGGAGTGTCCGTATTCCGGTCGTTCCTTTTGAAATCCTTGGAGGGGAGTGAACAAGTGCGGACTTTGGGAGAAAGGAGATTATTGGGAGTTTATAGTGATCCTACTGAACAGCCAGCATTATATCGCTGTCTGTTGTGTTGGATCTGAACAGGGACTGTAGTGTAGTTGTTCTGTAATGATTAGTGGAACCCTGTATTCTGCACTGAAGTCATGAATGTTGGAGTGATTATCATCTAACGACCCTGGGCATACAAAACAGCTTTGTTGCTCAGCTATCATAGTACTTGGCAGCAAATTCTCTGTGAAACTCATTCAGGATTTTTACATTTTTTATCCATAAGTAAATGAACTACACTTGTAAGCCATTGCTGCACTATAGTCAACACATTTCCTGATGTCAGAGGTGTGTGTTGTAGAGAACTCAACCCAGTTTGGAGCCTCTTAACCTGCACCTCAGACGTGTGTGTGTGTGTGTGTGTGTGTGTGTCTGCACCCATGCATGCGTGTGTGAGCCCCCTGCACCTCAGAGGTGTTTGTGTGTGTGTGTGTGTGTGTGTGTGTGTGTGTGTGTCTGCACCCGTGCGGGTCTTGTGTGAGCCTCCTGCACCTCAGAGTCACTGAAGCATACAGCAGGTTGCTCCTCTACTCCTCAGAGACCTCCCACCTTCTCATCAAGCCAGTTTATTAGCCCTCTGCCCGTGCCAATGAACGGACCAATCCACTCTCGCTGTCTCTCAGTCCTCCGATGGCGCCGGACCGTTTCCCATCAGCCCCTGGGAGTATGTTGGACCAAGCGCTCTATAATCCAGTCAGGCTCCATTTGGCTGCCTCTCTCTCTCGTTACCTCGATCTCTCTCGTTACCTCGATCTCTCTCTCTCTCATTACCTCGATCTCTCTCTCTCGTTACCTCGATCTCTCTCTCTCTCATTACCTCGATCTCTCTCTCTCATTACCTCGATCTCTCTCTCTCTCGTTACCTCGATCTCTCTCTCTCTCGTTACCTCGATCTCTCTCTCTCTCTCTCTCTCTCTCGTTACCTCGATCTCTCTCTCTCTCTCGTTACCTCGATCTCTCTCTCTCGTTACTTCGATCTCTCTTTCTCGTTACTTCGATCTCTCTCTCTCGTTACTTCGATCTCTCTCTCTCTCGTTACCTCGATCTCTCTCTCTCTCGTTACCTCGATCTCTCTCTCTCTCGTTACCTCGATCTCTCTCTCTCTCTCGTTACCTCGATCTCTCTCTCTCTCGTTACCTCGATCTCTCTCTCTCTCGTTACCTCGATCTCTCTCTCTCTCTCTCTCTCTCGTCCTCGATCTCTCTCTCTCTCTCGTTACCTCGATCTCTCTCTCTCTCGTCGATCTCTCTCTCTCGTTACTTCGATCTCTCTCTCTCGTTACTTCGATCTCTCTCTCTCGTTACCTCGATCTCTCTCTCTCTCGTCCTCGATCTCTCTCTCTCTCGTTACCTCGATCTCTCTCTCTCTCGTTACCTCGATCTCTCTCTCTCTCGTTACCTCGATCTCTCTCTCTCTCTCGTTACCTCGATCTCTCTCTCTCTCGTTACCTCGATCTCTCTCTCTCTCGTTACCTCGATCTCTCTCTCTCTCGTTACCTCGATCTCTCTCTCTCTCGTTACCTCGATCTCTCTCTCTCTCGTTACCTCGATCTCTCTCTCTCTCGTTACCTCTCTCTCTCTCTCTCTCTCTCTCTCTCTCGTTACCTCGATCTCTCTCTCTCTCTCGTTACCTCGATCTCTCTCTCTCTCGTTACTTCGATCTCTCTCTCGTTACTTCGATCTCTCTCTCTCGTTACCTCGATCTCTCTCTCTCTCTCGTTACCTCGATCTCTCTCTCTCGTTACCTCGATCTCTCTCTCTCTCGTTACCTCGATCTCTCTCTCTCTCTCGTTACCTCGATCTCTCTCTCTCTCGTTACCTCGATCTCTCTCTCTCTCGTTACCTCGATCTCTCTCTCTCTCTCTCTCTCTCTCGTTACCTCGATCTCTCTCTCTCTCGTTACCTCGATCTCTCTCTCTCTCGTTACTTCGATCTCTCTCTCTCGTTACTTCGATCTCTCTCTCTCGTTACTTCGATCTCTCTCTCTCTCGTTACCTCGATCTCTCTCTCTCTCGTTACCTCGATCTCTCTCTCTCTCGTTACCTCGATCTCTCTCTCTCTCGTTACCTCGATCTCTCTCTCTCTCTCGTTACCTCGATCTCTCTCTCTCTCGTTACCTCGATCTCTCTCTCTCTCGTTACCTCGATCTCTCTCTCGTTACCTCGATCTCTCTCTCTCTCGTTACCTCGATCTCTCTCTCGTTACCTCAATCTCTCTCTCTCTCTCTCGTTACCTCGATCTCTCTCTCTCTCTCGTTACCTCGATCTCTCTCTCTCTCTCGTTACCTCGATCTCTCTCTCTCTCTCGTTACCTCGATCTCTCTCTCCGTCTCTTTCTTTCTTTCTTTCTTTCCACCTCTTCCTCTTTCACTTTCTCTTTGTCCCTCTCGATCTCTCTCCCTCTCTCCCTTCTCTCTCCCTCTCCACAGGCCAAATGGTTATTTAAATATCTGCATCAGCGGTTTGCGTACTGCAGCTGTTCTCTCTAAATGGGCCGTTTGGTTTGGAGCTCTGGAGTGTTCTAGCTTCTGTTGAAGCAGCACAGAGAACTGTGATAAGAGACAGTCGTATCAGGTACTTGGGCTTAAGGGCGTTGTAGAGCCACACCATAGTGCAGAGATACAACATTATCCATTCATATAATCTGCATAGCTACTATTTTCCACAGCCCTCCAATTTATAGTTAGCCTATGGAACTACAGTGTGATTGTGTGGTAGTCTTGTCTCTCACAGGATCTATTTCTCTCTGCCTGAGTGTTAGAATCTCCTTCCCTCATAAGGGCCAATACTGAACTTATGTTTAGTTAAGATTAGACATACTGTACGGTCTGTTGTTCTCTACCCAAGACACAGTATCATACCCTACTCTCTCTCTGTCTCTCCCATCCCCTTCCTCTCCTCTCCCCTTTTCTTTTCTCCCTCTTTCTTTGCCTCTCCTCTCTCTTTCTACCCCACCCCCTCCTCTTTCTGACAGTGGAGAAATAGCCCCGACTCACGGAGCGTCTAACAGTCTAATCTGAACGCGTTCCAGGGAATCAATTTGGCCAGTAAACGTCCCCCTGAAACAAACGACCTGGCCTCAAGAGGAGACCATATAAATCCCCATTAAGGCTCTTATTGTCTTAGTGTCAGGTATGGAGGGTGATTTGCCAAGTAAATTGAGTCGCAATCGGCATTTATCAACATCCATAGTCATCTCTGCCTCGGACTGTCTGGGTAATTGGCTCAGAAATGATGCAGACTGTTTACTTTTTAAAAGGCCCATACAGTGGATTGATTGCCACTAAACCAGAGTGTGGTGGAGATGTTGGGATGAGAGGAGGAGAGGAGGATGAGAGGTGGATGAGGGAAGGAGAAGTGGGGGAGTCATTTGTGTTGCTGGTCTACACTAATATGACTTTTTAATGTTTCTGGATGAGACAGCCACATGATCAGAGAGGGGGAGGGGGAGAGAGAGAGGGGGGGAGGGAGAGAAAGAGGGAGGGAGGGAGAGAAAGAGGGGGAGGGAGGGAGAGAAATAGAGGGGGAGGGAGAGAAATAGAGGGGGAGGGAGGGAGAGAGAGGGGGGAGGGGAGGGGGAGGGAGAGGGGGGGAGGGATGGAGGGAGAGGGAGGGGGAGGGAGGGAGGTAGGGAGAGAGTGGGGGGGGAGGGAGGGAGAGGGGGGAGTGGGGAGGGAGGGAGGGAGGGAGTGAGAGGGGGAGGGGGGGGGGGGGAGGGAGGGAGGGGGAGGGAGAGAGGGAGGGAGGGAAAGTGGGAGGGGGAGAGATAAAATAGAAAGAGTGAAGGTGAGAGAAAGAGCAGAAAATGCCAAACTAAAGACAAACCTCGCTATTTTCTGTTGATGCGCATTCACCAAATGAAAAGCATCTGTTGTAGATCTCCATTCAGACTGTTTTGCCTTAACAATCCCTGGCCTTTGAAACATAACCTCTTTTATTATTTAGTCATTGTTCCTTATTTATGTAGCGCTAGTATCTGAGCAACAGCGTAAGCTTGTAGCTTGTGATGAGAGAGCAGAGCTGTGTCTAGTCTTAGTCTGGGGTACTGTGTCTCTCTGTCTGCCTGCCTGCCTGCTTGTCTGTCTGTCTGTCTGCCTGCTTGTCTGCCTGCCTGCCTGCCTGCCTGCCTGCCTGTCTGCCTGCCTGTCTGCCTGTCTGCCTGTCTGCCTGTCTGCCTGCCTGCCTGCCTGCCTGCCTGCCTGCCTGCCTGTCTGCCTGTCTGCCTGCCTGTCTGCCTGCCTGTCTGCCTGTCTGCCTGCCTGTCTGCCTGTCTGCCTGCCTGCCTGCTTGTCTGTCTGCCTGCCTGCCTGCCTGCCTGTCTGCCTGCCTGCCTGTCTGTCTGCCTGCCTGCCTGCCTGCCTGTCTGTCTGCCTGCCTGCCTGTCTGTCTGTCTGTCTGCCTGTCTGCCTGTCTTCCTGTCTTCCTGCCAGTCGATTTGAGTCAGTGTTCCATTCATGCACATCAACCCCCCTGTGCCTAATGCTGTGGTGTGTGTAGCATGACTGTGTGTGTGTCCTGCCTGGTGTGTGTATGTGTTTGTAATGCCTGGGCCCAGCTGGGGCCCTCCTGCCTGCATTAACACCTCACCTGGAGCGTGTCCCCAGCTAAACCTGCCTGTGTGTGTGTGAAGCAACAAATTCAATTAAAATCTGCCAAGGCAGCACCCCCATTCCCCCTGCCTTGAAATCAAGCTGCTGTTGGCCTAGTGGGCCATGAATTCAGAATATATCACACACACACGCACGCACGCACGCACGCACGCACGCACGCACGCACGCACGCACGCACGCACGCACGCACGCACGCACGCACGCACGCACGCACGCACGCACGCACGCACGCACGCACGCACGCACGCACACACACACACACACACACACACACACACACACACACACACACACACACACACACACACACACACACACACACACACACACACACACACACACACACACACACACACACACACACACACACACACACACACACACACACACACACACACACACACACACACACACGCAGAGCATGATCAATACCAGAACTGCAAAGGCCTGATAGAAAATGCCCTATGCCTCAGGTATCTACAGTAGCTGTCTGAACAGAGACTGAATTACCTTCTCTGATCCCTGCCAATAGTGCTCAAATGGCATCCTACTCCCTATATATGTTGACCAGGGAAGATAGTGCACTGTATAGGGAATAGGGTGCCATTTGGGATGCAAACCAGAGTGTTTACACAGACTCACACACTCCTCTAACCTGGGAGAGTTCCTCTGGCCCTGGAGTTACACATCATTTACCGTGTAATGTACGCCATGTCCCGACCCAATCTCCATCTGTCAAGTGGACTGTGTAAAACTCAAAACGGAGGAAGAAGTTGACCTACAGGCCCTGTCAGACATAACTCTTCCCCCTCCACGACACATCAGCCCTTCCAAGCCCTGGAGCAGTCAGCCAGCCAGGCATCAGTCACTCAACCTGAGCTGGTTCTCATTCAACTCCATGATTTACTCACAACCGGATCAACTCTCACTCTGAGTGACTGAACGAGAGCCCCAGTACACAGGGAATTTTGACTTTGGGGCTTGCTATTGTCGCTACAGTGCCCCTCCCTCCCTCCCTCCCTCCCTCCCTCCCTCCCTCCCTCCCTCCCTCCCTCCCTCCCTCCCTCCCTCCCAAGCATACTGCAACTACAGTATGCCCCCATCCTTCCTCCCTCAGTGGAACTGTCCGTATGCCTCCTCCCATCTCCTCCTATTGGTCTGTGCCGGCTGGTCCCTGGTTGCTGAGAGGACAGTCTTCTGGCAGATGGAAGTGACCGTGACAATGGGGTTATTGCCTACTCAAACACACACTGCCTGCGCCTCACTCCCTGACCCAATAATGGTGGCCAATGAATTCTGCTCATTGGGGTCTCTGTCTCCTCTGTCTGTTTGGGCCAGAAACCGTCCTGTCATATCCAGCAGGGCTTGCCAGACACGCGCCATAGGAATCTCACAGTTGTCTGTTACTATGGCTGTAATGCTACATTATATTTGGTTCCAGAGCGCACACACCGCTTGTGGTAACTGGCTCAGGACATGGAGTATTGGGGGGGGGGGTCAAGTCAAATTAAGTGTTTCTGACACACGTTTATACCTGAGGCCATTCTGCTGGTAATGTCTGCAAATACAAATATAATGTTCTCTCTCGCTTGTAGTTTAGCCTCTGTCTGTGTTACGTGGAGAGAGTAGACCTCTTTCCAGTGACGCAAACCTTCATCATGGCCGTACAAAACACCGTGAATATTCAGGAGTGTGTGACGTGTGAACCTCTGGCTTCTCGGTTGGGTGATTTACAGCCACTTTTCGCTTCATACAGGCGTTACCTGACGCTGTAATCTCATTTGTTGTTGTTGTAATAAGCTCTGTGGCCAGGGGGACAATTATTTCAAAATGAGCTCTGCTCTTCTGTTCTCCTCACCGTTGTAAGCAACCCATATAGGTCCTGGTAGAACAGTAATGTTTTGTGTGTGTGTGTGTGTGCTTGTGTGTGTGTTTGTGTGTGTGTGTGTGTGTGTGTGTGTGTCATGATTGTGTCTGTCCATGGAGTGATGACGGCATGGTATTCTAATCGTCTGGTGCTTGATTGTGTGTGTGTGTGTGTGTGTGTGTGTGTGTGTGTGTGTGTGTGTGTGTGTGTGTGTGTGTGTGTGTATGATTGACGTTATTTGCCTTGCCTGTATTTGATCTCAGAACAAGATTGTTAATCGTCTTGATTGGCGAAGTGACTGACAGCGTAGTCACGGTGCGTTCAGTGTCACATGAAGTTGTTGTGGTGAAAGGTTTCCCGTTGACGTTACGTGACCCTCCGTTGCGGTAATTCAGCCGTGTGAAAGGTTGAGCTGTCACGTGTTAGTTCTGTGGCTGGCACCTCAAAGTAATGACAGTATTGAAATAGGCCTCGAGGGGGGAACCAGGCAAGGAGCAGAACATTGTGAGGGTCTCTTGCTTTTGGTACAGTTTGGCACGCGTCCACACATGACTGGCTGTTATTCATACAGATGGGGTTTATATTCTGCATATTATCGCCCAGGAGGGCAAATCAAATGCATCTATGTTTATTCACTTTTTAAGCTTCTTATTAGCATCCTCGCCATGGTAACTAAAATTATTGCCTCATTCTAAGTATAGTGAAAGCCGAACCCAGGTCTCGCTCAGATTTCTTTCTCAATTTATTTTATTTTTTTGTCATCTTGAGGGGTTAATGAATGAAACCCTCTTCTGTTGCTGGCATGATCTATTCTCTCTTTATCTCTTTCTCTCTCTCTCTCTCTCTCTCTCTCTCTCTCTCTCTCTCTGTCTCTGCCTCTCCCTCTCCCTCTCTCTCTCTCTCTCTCTGTCTCTGTCTCTGTGTCTCTCTGCCTCTCTCTCTCTCCCTGTCTGTCTGTCTCTGTCTCTGTCTCTGTGTCTCTCTGCCTCTCTCTCTCTCTCCCTGTCTGTCTGTCTCTGTCTCTCTGTCTCTGTCTCACTCTCTCATTTGTTTTTGAAACCTGGAATGATACATCCACAGAAGTATAGCTGTTACAGCATAGGAAAGAAGAGTGAGGCATCTCCTTGCAGGATGCCAGGATCTTCTAGTACGTCTTACACTTCTGGGCCACTATGGGTCTAATTCTTTGTTCTTCATGTTTTCTCATCTGAGTTGGCTTTCTTATCAAACCCTATGTTCAGTTCAATGCACTTACTGAGAACAGGCTCAGGTTGTATAGTGTGGCCCTTTGTCCTGTGTATGTACACTGTGTGTTATACCAATGACCTACAAATAGCCCCTTCATCAGGTAAGGTTTTCAGTTTTCAGGCCCCTTCACTACCACTCACCTGGCTGCAGGAGCATTTCCCCTTCATCCTGTTTTGTGTCTCATTTGTATGCTCAGTTCCATCACAATGCAGTTCCTCCCTCCCTCCTCTCTCCCTTCTCCATTTACCCATCTCACCTCTTTGTCCTTTCCCCTTCCACTTGCCTGTCTCCACTCTCTCCTCTCCTCTCACCTCTCTCCTCTCCCCTCTTTCCTTTCCTCTCCTCTTCCTTTCTCCACTCTCTCCTCTCTTCTCCCCTCTCTCCTATATTCTCTCCTCTCCTCTCTCCTCTTCCTTTCTCTCCTCTCCTCTTCCTTTCTCTCCTCTCCTCTTCCTTTCTCCCCTCTCCTCTTCCTTTCTCCCCTCTCCTCCTTCCTTTCTCCCCTCTCTCCTATCCTCTCCCCTCTTTCCACTCCTCTTCCTTTCTCCCCTCTCTCCTCTCCCCTCTCTCCTATCCTCTCTCCTCTCCCCTTTCTCCTCTCCTCTTCCTTTCTCCTCTCTCCTGCCTTTCTCCCCTCTCTCTTTTCCTTGCTTTCCACCGCAGCCATAGCCTTGCTCCCCGTATTCTAAAACAGCAGACGATGATCCAGGGTTGCCTGGAAACAAACATTTGCTCCCTTCCAGAAGGGTTGAAGGGGAGGGATGAGTGGAGGAGGAGACGGGGAGCAGAGCACAGTCATTACGATGGGATTGCCGGAGCGCTGTATACGTGCCCCTCCTCTTGTTGTGCTGAAAGAGATGGAGAGAATAGAGGGGGTTGCTTTATTAGACATGTCTTTAATTGATAAGCAGCTCTCTGCAGTTCTGTGATACCTCTTTCCCTCTTCACCCTCCCCTCTTTCTCTCTCTCCCACCTCACCCTCTCTGCCCCACAGTGTTCGACGTTCCCTCGCCTCCCTCCAACACAGCCCATTAGAATATTTCCAGGGCTTCTGATCTGCTTATTTGCTGTCATTTGAATTATTGATGGAAGCATCAAGCATTTTCGTAGAAGCGCTGCTAACCCCAATGGTGAGAGAGGAGGACCAGCAAGGCCAGCTTCTGTGGAGGGAGAGAGAGAGAGAGAGAGAGAGAGTTGGAGAGAGGGAGACCAGCAAGGCCAGCTTCTGTGGAGGGAGAGAGAGTTGGAGAGAGGGAGGAAAAGAGAAAGGGAGAGGGATAACGACTGTCCATGACATCACTCTCCGCTGTAAATGTCGTCTGCTGCTAATCACAAACCCATTTTATTTTCTCCCTTTTTTCTCTCGCTCTGGCTCGCAGCCTCACTGCAGATGTTTGCATCATACTCTTCACCCCCTTCACTCATTACAACCTGTGCCAGTCTCTGTTACCAAGACAACCATTGCATGCTCTCTCTCTCTCACACACACACTCTGTCTCTCTCTCTCTCTCTCTCTCTCACACACACACACACACACTCTGTCTCTCTCTCTCTCACACTCTCTCTCTCTCTCTCTGTCTCTCTGTCTCTCTCTCTGTGTCTCTCACACTCTCTCTCTAACACTCTCTCTAGCGTAGTGTATTTTGATGCTGCATAGTATGTCTGTGTTATTTTGATACTCATTTTAAAGGCCTTTTTGCCTGTCGGTGTGTTCAATGAACTATTGATGACAAAATGTTTACATTCCCATGTTCTATAACGACACCTGTAGATATCATAGACATTCTGGATGTATGCATTTATATTCTCAGAGTCATGGTGATTGCTTGTTAATATTAACGTCTGTCTCTCTCTCTATATATTTTCTCTCTCTCTCTCTTCTGCTTCCTTGCTGTTGCTGTGCCTGGTGTGTCTGCCTCTGCTGCTCTGATCATGCAGGTAAGTCATTTCATGCTCCTTTGTCACAGAGGACTCTTTCATTAGTGTCTCCTATCCATCTGTGGTTCTCTGAGCAACACAACAACCAAGCTTTGCTACAGCTAGCATCTCTGTGACGTTTCTCAATCACACAACAATATACGCACCACATTCTCTATTCACTTCAAACAGAAGTTGAAATGATGTGGAAATAATATTGATTCAGCCAGTGGGCCCCCAGTGGGAAAATACTTGATCTGGAACAATTTCCCTCAGTCCACAACTGTAGTTGTTTTCAGCTGAGACACACACGTCCATGCTCCGTGTCAATATGATTCCTCTTTATTCCCCACAATAAAGAGCCGTCTGTCTGAGTCTAGACTGCGAATGGTCAGAGACGGACAGTGTTGATGAATGAGCCTGTCAACCCCAGCCATTCTGCCCAGATGAAATCCACCATTTTAATTTGATTCCATGAGGGGGATTGGCCTGTTTGTAATTTGTAATTTTGGGAAGTTCAAAGCCCATTCAGATTTGGAACAATCTACTAAAATGGCTAAGGGGAAAATAGAAAAAACCTGCGTCCCAAACAGAACCGTATTCAGTTTATAGTGAACTATTTTTGACCCGAGGCAGAGGTTAAAAGTTGCGCACTATATAGGGGATAGGGTGCCATTTGGGATGCATTCTAGGCCTACAGAAGGTCCCTTCTCTCTCTGTTGCGACACCTCAACCCCCAGCTTGTCTGTTCTCCCCTTTATCCTTGCCAAGCAAAGCAGAGTGTAAAAGTGTCCGTTGACAGCAGGCCTCATGTTAGATGGATCTCCGAGTAGTATGAATGCTCCATATGTGGCCTTGTTCCTTTAGGGAGGCTGTGGGCTCAGAAGAAGACGTCTGTCTTAAAGGGAGGGAAGGCTAACAATAGACCGCCATGCTAGGTCTGACACACATGCACTTTGATGGACAGGGGTAGTCTGTTTTGTAACTCTAGAGAGTGCGGTAGGTAGGTACAGTGCATTCGGAAAGTATTCAAGACCCCATGACTTTTTCCACATTTTGTTATGTTACAGCCTTATTCTAAAATGGATTAAATTGTTTTTCCCCCCTCATCAATCTACACACAATACCCCATAATGACAAAGCAACATTTTTCTTTTTTTTTTTGCACATGTTTTCAAAATACCTGTGGGACCTTATATATAGACGGGTGTGTGCCTTTCCAAATCATGTCCAATCAATTGATTGGACATCAGGTGGACTCCAATCAAGTTGAAGAAACATCTCAAGGATGATCAATGGCAACAGGATGCACCGGAGCTCAATTTCCAGTCTCATAGCAAAGGGTCTGAATACTTATGTAAATAAGTTATTTCTGTTTTCAGATGTTTATTACATTTGCAAACATTCTCTTAAAACATGCATTTAATCCAATTTTATAATAAGTCTGTAACGTAACAAAATGTGGAAAAGTAAAGGGGTCTGAATACTTTCCGGAAGCACTGTAGGTAGATAGGTACATTTAGAGAGAATAGCTACACACAGGCCCACACATAGTCCCACTCCTAGTTCATATTGATGTTTTTATTCATTACATTTGCATATTCTCATTTTGATATTACAGCCAACATTTATTATTACACGCAACAACTGAATGAATTATTTAGCCATTTGCTTGACAAATGACTATGGAATTGCCAATCAATCATGCAAAATGTTTGTCCTGCAAGGATCGGTGGAGTTTGGATGACGAAGCTAATGATATTTGATGATCAAGTAAGATCTGTCTTCCCATCACAGGACATATTCCAAGTTCTACTACACACAGTGCTGGCTGCCAAAGTGGTGTGGTCTGTCACTGTGTACAGTATGGTAACTGGACCTCACACAAGCTGTTAGCGTTGGCTCAGAATGAATGAGAACATTAGTAGCGAGCGAGCAACACTTTCACATCCCTAAGAGCCTAAAGAATGTCCTTCACACTCTAGTGGTCATTTATAATAGATACTTGATTTCAATACTGTTGCCGGCCAGTGTATCCCCACTATGAAAAAAAAAAAATGTTGTTTAAATCACTGTCAAATTATAACTAGGCTGTCATTGTAACTAAGTTTTTGTTCTTAACTGACTTGCCTAGCTAAGTAAAGGAGAAATAAAAAAAAGTCGCTATTGTGTGTCTCCAATTCCATGTAGCCTCTGTGTCGCCCTGTTTGTTAAATGAAATGTACAAATGTAAGACATTCTCTCTGAACTCCTAGCTTGTCACTAGTTTCATATTCATCTTTTGATTCCCTCTGCTCGACAAGAGACAGAGTGTAGTTTGATTCCTTCTGCTCTACAAGAGACAGAGTGTAGTTTGATTCCTGCTGCTCTACAAGAGACAGTGTAGTTTGATTCCTGCTGCTCTACAAGAGACAGAGTGTAGTTTGATTCCTGCTGCTCTACAAGAGACATAGTGTAGTTTGATTCCTGCTGCTCTACAAGAGACAGAGTGTAGTTTGGTTCCTTCTGCTTGACAAGAGACATAGTGTAGTTTGATTCCTTCTGCTTGACAAGAGAGAGAGTGTAGTTTGGTGTTGCTCACTCTGTTTGCGTTGCCTTTGCATTATTGGCAACCCGACCTCCCCGCTAGGGAACTGTTCTAGCTTTCATCTTCCCTTCTCTCTTTCCCTCTCACTCACCAACTCTCTCTTCTCTCCATCTTCTTTCACTCATTAATTGTTGGATGCTGTTTTTCCCCTTCAGCCTGTTGTATTGGCAGCTTTTAACAGGGATATAATGAGAGCAGTGAGTGTGACAAGAAATCTCTTCCTCTTGAAGCCCATTTTGTGTGTGTACTGGGGCTTCCAGAGAGCGGTGCACAGCTGATTGAAGTGTGTTTAATAGGAGGCTCCTTCCTACTGGTTGTGTGATACAGAGAGTACCACACCTGTGTGTGTGTGTGTGTGTGTGTGTGTGTGTGTGTGTGTGTGTGTGTATGTGCGTGTGTGTGTGTGTGTGTGTGTGTGTGTGTGTGTGTGTGTGTGTGTGTGTGTGTGTGTGAGAGAGAGAGAATAATATGACTCTGAGAGAGAGAGAGAGTGAGAGAGAGAGAGAGAGAGAGAGAGAGAGAGAGAGAGAGAGAGAGAGAGAGAGAGAGTATAATATGACTCTGAGAGAGAGAGAGAGAGAGAGAGAGAGAGAGAGAATATAATATGACTCTGGGAGAGAGAGAGAATAATATGACTCTGGGAGAGCCTCATATTGTGCTGTGTGTTACAGGGAATTGGAGAAACAGCTTTCTGTAAACACACCTCTTCTGTTTTGAGCACTTTTGTTTTCCACCAATTAATTCTGCAAAGCGTCTGGCGAGCAGGAGTCTACTTCTCCACTGAGATGATCAAACGAGACAGATGAGTTGGCACAGTTGGGGAGATCTGAGAGAGAGCTTTATTAAACCGTTTCCTTTATGACATAGGAGGCAATGTTTCATGTACACATATTTGAGTCTGTTTGTCTGTCTGTTTGTCTTGTCTGCCTTCTAATCCTCAATCCCACAGATCAATATGACTGATATTACCATTCTATCAAACACGTGAACTGGCATTTCCGGAGATTTCAGTACCTCAGGGGTATAATGAAATGAACTGGTTTTAATATCTGAGAAATATTATTTGGATTGAAGCATATTGGTTGACAGTTTCCCCAGTATTTCTTGAAACTGACATCAGTTTACTCTCCCGACAGACTTGCAAGAGTCCTGCAATACGTATTTTATCACTTCCCAATTTTCTCAAAACTCAGAACCACAGTTTCCAGATCACTCTATAGTTGTCAAGAACTACACCACATTACATACAAATCTTCCCTGAAATGGCACCTCTTAATTGGAGGTAAAATATCCCAAAAAGCCTGCATGGCCTGGGTAGCATCAGCACTAATTAGTGGGTGAAGGCATGCAGCAGGAACTGCGTACCAAATGACACTCTATTCCCCATGTAGTGCACTACTTTTGACCAGGGACCATAGTGCTCTAGTCAAAAGTGGTGGACTATATAGGGGATATAGTGCCATTTGGGACACATGCTTAATGAGCTCGTTTCCCTCTCTGTCTGCTCTGCATAGCGGGATCAACCAGCCACTTCTAATGGCCACATAAATTCTAATTTATAGGTCATTATCCATCATCTATTTACCCAGGTCCCAATCAGCTCCCAATTATACCCTGTTCCCATGCCTCTCTGGGGAATCACAACTCAGGGCCCTGCCTCTCTGGGACCCCCATTAGACTGACCAGTGAGAACCAGAGATCTGGATCGTAGAAGTCATGCAGGACTCATCAGGACCACAGAACGGTACCAGAGGCTTGTTGACACAGACCCTCTGTCTGTGAGTCTGTATCTCTGTGTGTTATTCTGTGTCTCCATCCATCCCTCTGTCCTCTGGACTGTCTGTGAGTCCGTATCTCTGTGTGTTATTCTGTGTCTCCATCCATCCCTCTGTCCTCTGGACTGTCTGCCTGTCCGTCTGTCTGGGTGGACAAATAGACTGCGGACAGTGAGACGGGCATGGTGGGTATGGGGCTTTGGGCAGTCTGGACTTTCAGAAAGGGATGCTGGTAATGGCTATTGTGATCATTAACTAATGGGAGACCATATTGAGACAATGAGGCAGATCAAATCTGTTTTAAGGAAGTCATAAATGTTAAATAAACCAACTCACTCGCGGGACAAACCCAGCCTCCCAGCCAAGCCTGCCTGGGAAGATGCCACATCGTTTCTCACTGGGTGCTGCATCTTTCACAGCCCCACCACTCACCCAAACACTTACTGCTCAACCGTTAAAGCCACTAAGCCATTTGTGTAACTCCAGTAGAAGGCAAGAGACTGGAGAGCGAGAGAGAGAGAGAGATGTCATCCTCTACTGCTTCTTTGAATTCTGGAATTCTGGTCAATGTCCGATCAGAACGTGATAACTCACATGTCTTCAGTGAGGTCATAAGGTTAATTCATTCCTGAAAGTCTCTGGAGTCAAATGAAGTAGTTAACACTCGTATTATATTGTTAAAGCATCTAACAATGGTGCTCACAGCAGCAGCCAACGGTTTCTTTTTAGAACATCATGGATGCCCTGTGGGGAGCTTCCCAGTTTTTCTTTGGATAATGTCATTCTGTTTTCAAATGAGTTGAAGTGCATGGAACTATGTTTTGAAATATGCCAGAGATACATAAGCACTATAATTACACTGGGTTGTGAAGGGTGTAGGTGTGAAGAAATGGTAAGTGTTGGAATAACCTTAATTCACTCTAGCCTTGGCTAGGCTTATAATTTATTCAAGCAGGAACTTTAAAGTTGACACACTTTCATGATTTCACTTTCCTCAAAGCCAAAGCTTTGCACTTAACTTGGTATAACTTCACTCTGCTTCAAAGTAATTGTGGAAGCTAACATGTTGGAGTTCTGCTATAATACCTCTGCCCATAGGTCAGGACAGTGGTTGTCAACCCATGGTCCTAGGGCCTCGGAGAGCTTTCAGGGTTCACTATTCTTTAACTAATCTTTACTTTATTTTTACACAGCTAAACAGAAAGTCAACCCATTCTAGAGTTGAGTCAGTGTTAATCTAAACTGAAGGGAATATACAGAGGTCATGGCTGGTCATAGAAATGTAGTTACTTTTAGTCATTCTATTTCTATGGAGGTGACATACCTGCAGTGAGTTCTACTAGCGTTCTCTGCTCCTTTTCCAGGATGTCGATCTGGATGCGTTCAGGTTGGCTGCTTCACTTTATTTTCAGCAGTGTGTCATCATGACCACAGCTTACTTTCTATCCACCTCCACCTCCCCCCCTCTCTTTCTCTCTCTCTCTCTCTCTCTCTCTCTCTCTCTCTCTCTCTCTCTCTCTCTCTCTCTCTCTCTCTTATATAAAGCAATCCCCAGAGATGGCTCTGAAAGGGGTCTAAAGAAACGAGGGCATCCTTCATCATCCTTCATGCTCCATCTCTGTCTAACGGTCAATGACCTTCGTTTACTTTGGAAGCCCCATCGTCTGATAGCGCATCAGAGAACCAAACCCAGGCAACCTTTGAACCAAACAATATTCTTTCTCTGGTCGTTCCCATTCTCTTGTTCCAATGTAATCAGTGAATTTACGGTAAAAGAACAGTCCCACTACAACGCCAGGGTTTTGTTTCCAGAATCATCTACTGTTGGAGGGATGCTAAGCACAATAGATCCATCCAAGGCAACTTACATTAAGCTTGCCAACTACACTATGCTGCAACTCAAACTCCCACAGACAGAGAGAGCCAGAAAGAAAGGCATAGCAGGTCAGTGAGAGTGTGGGTGTCTGCTAATTCAATACATTATAGTGACATTTCTCTGTGTAATTTTCTCAGGGTCAGTTTTCCAAGCAGTTTTCCAATTCCGAGAGTCGGGGAATTGTTCAACTCATCTCTTTAGGGGCGCAGAGTGAGTCAATGTTTTCTGTGTGATGCATCTCCAACAAATACAACACACAGCAAACGTTGTTCTTATTGGAGAGGTAAAGCAAGGCCATTAGTCTCTGCCTCTGGGTCTTTAAACGGAATACAAAACAGTTTGGTTTGTAGTGCTTTCTAAGTAAAACAACAAATGAATAAAAGCAAAGATAATTGGAGTATTACAGTGCCTTCAGAAAGTATTCACACCCCTTGACTTTTCCACATTTTGTTGTGTTATAGCCTGTATGTAAAATGGATTAAATTGAGATTTTGTGTCTCTCGCCCACACACAATACCCCATTATGTCAAAGTAAATTGAAATTGTGTTTTTCAAAATGTTTCTAAATGAATGAAACATGATTAGCTGAAATGTCAATAAGTAATAATAACCCCTTTTGTTATGCCAGTCGTAAATACGTTCAGGAGTAAAACATTTCTTAACAAGTCACATTATAAGTTGCAGGGATAAGTTGTATTATAAGTTGTGTGCAATAATAGTGTTTAACATTACGTTTGAATGACTACCCCATCTCTGTATCCCACATATACAATTATCTGTAAGGTCCCTCAGTTGAGCAGTGAATTTAAAACACAGATTTATCCACAAAGACCAGGGAGGTTTTACAATTCTTTGCGAAGAATGGCACCTATTGGTAGATCGCATTTCTTTTTTAAAGCATACATGGAATATCCCTTTGAGCATGGTGAAGTTATGAATTACACTTTGGATGGTGTATTAATACACCCATCCACTATAAGAATACAGGCGTCCTTCTTAACTCAGTTGCCGGAGAGGAAGGAAACCGCTCAGGGATTTCACCATGTGGCCTTTAAAACAGTTTGAGTTGTGATAGGAGAAAACTGAGCATGGATCAACAACATTGTATTTTTTATTTTATCTTTATTTTACTAGGCAAGTCAGTTAAGAACAAATTCTTATTTTCAATGACGGCCTAGGAACAGTGGGTTAACTGCCTATTCAGGGGCAGAACGACATATTTTGTACCTTGTCAGCTCGGGGATTTGAACTTGCAACCTTTCGGTTACTAGTCCAATGCTCAAACCACTAGGCTACACTGCCGCCCCATTTACTTGTGTTTCTGTAACAGTTGATTATTATTTGAAACAAATAAACACGTGTAAAAGAACAAACAAACATTGTAGTTAGTCCACAATACTAACCTAATTGACAGAGTGAAAAGGAAGCCTGTAGAGAAAATAAAATCCAAAACATACATCCTGTTTGCAACGAGGCACTAGAGTAATACTGCAAAAAATGTGTCAAAGCAATTAACTTTTTGTTCTGAATAAAAAGTATAATGTTTGGGGCAAATCCAATACAACACATTACTGAGTACCACTCTCCACACTTTCAAGCATATTGCTGGCTGCATCATGTTATGTGTATGTTTGTTATCGTTAAGGACTGCAGAGTTTTTCAGGATAAAAAATAAATGGAATGGAGCTAAGCACAGGCAAAATCCTATAGGAAAACCTGGTTCAGTCTGCTTAACCCTAGACACTGGGAGAGGAATTGACCTTTCAGCAGGACAGTAATCTAAATGACAAGGCCAGATCTACTCTGTTGTTGCTTACCAAGAAGACAGTGATTGTTCCTGAGTGGCCGAGTGACAGCTTTGACTTAAATCTACTTGAAAATCTATTGCAAAACCTTAAAATGGTTGTCTAGTAATGATCAACGACCAATTTGACAGAGATTTAATATTTTATTTTAAATAATGGGCAAATGTTGAATGATCCAGATGTGCAAAGCTCTTAGAGACTAACCCAGAAACACTCACAATTGTAATCGTTGCCAAATGTTCTTCTACAAAGTATTGACTCAAGGGTGTGAATACTAATGTAAATTAGATCTATTTTTTTTTTGCCAAAAACAATTAGCGTGTTCAGTTTGTCATTATGGGGTGTAGATGGGTGAGAAAAAAACTAACAATTTAATCCATTTTGAATTCTGGCTGTAACACAACAAAATGTGGAATAAGTCAAGGTGTATGAATACTTTCTGAGGTCACTGTAAATCTCCCTTTCACTGTGAGAGACTTTGAAGTTAAACTTTCCAGTGAAAATGTCTGCTAAGACATTGTAATGTTTATGCACCTTTGCAAAGTAATCTGGCCGATGTTGTGGTATTGGGAAAGGTGGATACCTAGTTAGTTGTACGACTGAATGCATTCAACTGAAACGTGTCTTCTGCAATTAACCCAACCCCTCTGAATCAGAGAAGTGCGGGGGGCTGCCTTAATCGACATCCACGTCTTCGGCTTCTGGGGTACAGTGGGTTAACTGCCTTGCTCAGGGGCAGAAGGACATATTTTTACCGTGTCAGCTCTGGGATTTGATCCAGCAGCCTTTCGGTTCCTGGCCCAACACATTAACAAAATGGCACACCCTTCAATGCAATATTTAACTCATAGTTTTGGAAATGTGCATTTTACCATTTAGATTGGAAGAAGCAATGAAAGACTCTCATCGCCTTGCCTCTCTACATTGACACACAGCTCCAATGGCATTATGTGTGCTTACATGTTCTAATGGAGGAGCCATATAGACTGTGTTTTGGCCTTGAGATCCTCCTTATTGCCTCCTATACCCTGCATATGTTGACTGATATTTCTTGCATGCTTGGGTGTATTCTACTGGTAAGGTATACAGTATGAATAATGCATACTAAGTAATGAGCTCCCCAAATAGCTCACTGGCTAGTCAGTTAGTCTGTAAATAAATCAATCAATTGCTGGATCAATACTGCTCATCAGAACATCATATAGTTAATCACTATGGATGTCGTCATGATGGGAAAAATTTACACACCGGGAGGTTCGGGTTTGACCCTTACAGCCCCTCACCGCATGTGTGTGTGTTGTCACTGTTTCATATGGTCTATGAGGTGTGTTTTCTATGCTCACCACAAGGATATAAACATTCATTCATAAAGAAGACATGAGTGTCAGTCCATCTGTTACAGTAAGTTAGTTCATGTTGGTCCATGGGGCATGGCTCACTGTCAGGGCAGTGTAGTTTCTTAAAAGGCTACCGCAATGAATGTGTTCCTATTTGGCATGGTTTTGTCAGGGAATTTCATGACTCTTATAAAACCACACAACACTACTACTATACAGTGGAATGTTTTCGGTCATCTAGCTTTTGTTGCACACATGCGAGAAATTTAGAACGTGCCCTTCAAAGCTTTAACGTAAGAGGACTCGTGCTGTTCGGAACAATCCGACAGTTCCCCCTGCAACGTTTTTAGTTTTGATCTGCGTCGGCGGTTAGCTGGATAACAGTGGCGGTTTGCTTTATAGTTTCGCTAATGAGCGACGCGGCGCACGCCAAACACCTCTGCACTGAAGGGGGCGACGGTGGGAACTGGTGAGGAACCAGAGAAACCAGAACCCGGGCCAAACCGTTGGCGCCGGCCTCACAGCGTGTCAATCTGGTCGGGGCGGGGCGATGGCGGATCAGAGCGAAGCACTAGTTACCGACACTTTTCCCTTTCCCGTGGGACCCTTAAACCCCAAAAACAAGCTAATCACCAAACAGACGACCGGCACAAAGCAAACAGCCGCCACTAAACCCTTGTTAAAAATTGGGATGACTGTTAAGGACATTTTTTTTTCGTGTTCTTCCAACGTTGATCCAACTAATGGGGATGTTTGACATTACATCCTCCTTTATAGGTTAACACATCCTCTAAAGAAGTCTTCAGCAGTTAGCTGACATTTCCTCAGACTTTCTTAGCTCATGGATATTTGCCTCAAATGCATCTACCTCCCTATTCATTAGGGTTAGTTAGCCATTGGCTATGGTAACTGGCCCAGTGTCTTAAAGCTCTTCCTGCCATAAGTATCCATGTTTCCTCCCGTTAATTGCAAACATACATTGTGAATGATGCCTGAATGGCTGCTTAGGTGTTAATTGCTTTGAGAGACTTCTAGCAGCAGAGGGCCGCATTAGGCTGGTGCATGTGGCCCATAAATAGGGTGTGTCCTGTCATGGCTCATTTAGGGGTGTTCTGGGTAACGTTGTCCATTAGGTCGCCCTAATAGAGCCTCTGCCCCATTCTCAGTTGGGGGGGACTTCCCCCTTCCTCCTACCAAAACCCACCACATTCCTCCGGGGCTCTTACTTATCCCCCAATAACATAATTATTTATATATATATTTTTATTTAACCTTTTATTTAACTAGGCAAGTCAGTTAAAAGAACAAATTCTTATTTACAATGACGGCCTACTCCGGCCGAACCCGGACGACTCAATTGAATGCAGAAATGTTGTGCTCCTCAACCATTTAAACCTGACTGCATTAGATACCAAGGCGGAGAGTAGCGAAAATCACATTTTGAATACAAATGTAAAATAACATTATTCATCATAATGGGTGTATAAGACAGTGTGCGATGCTGTTGACTCTTTGTGGAGGCTATTATAGAGAAACTATAAGGTGCACCATTATGGGGTGTGAGAGTGGTTGGGTTTAAAACCACTGTTCCAGAGAGGGACAGGTGTGGTTGTTCTCTCTGAGTGAGCGAGAGGGCGAGAGAGTGAGAGAGTGAGAGAGTGATATGGCTGGCTGGCTCCTGGTCTGTGGAGGAGACAGATTTCCACGTTGTGTAAGTGCCACATGGACACGCTGAGTTTAAACAGTGGCCTCAGGTTAGGATGCAGAGTTGGTCATGATGACATCACCTTCAAAGGATCTGTAATTTGATCCAATTATGGTCTGGCAGGAAATGTCCTACTCCTCCTCCACAAGAGCAGCTTCAGTTCAAACCACCTAAACTTGACCTTACAACTGCACCCCAACCAAAAGCTGCTGAAGTTGTGCTTAATATTACATTTTAGTTAGATATGTTTGAAATATCAGTAACTAAGACTTGAAAAATAAAACCCAGGACAAGTGTACATTGGCCCTCAACAAAACAATGTTTGACAAATTCCTTCGCCCCGCTAGGCACCAAGAGATTTCTTTCCCAGAAGCCATGTCCTCTTTGGACTTCAGGTTGTGTATCCAGGTGCAGGCTCTATTTCACTCTGGATTTCCACTCTGATATTTCTTAGTGTCATACATATTTGTCCACAGTACATTGCAGGGCCTTGTTTTACAGTGTTTAACTACGGAGATGTTTCCTGAGAGTAGAGGTTTACATCCTACACTCCTTCTGAAGGAGATTAGGCCTCTCGGGAGGCTTTGTGTTGCGCCTTGTGGTTATGTCTGCCTCGGCACCGGAATGCCTGCCAAGGACTGTTCGCTATGCAGATCAGCTGTCCACCTTCTGGGTGGAGCTGACATTTTGGCTCCAGTGACACGCTCCAGTTTCCCAGTCTCCAGCTTGAGCCATTGAGGACGGCTGGGGGGGATTTGCAGTTGTGCAGGCTCAGGCTGAGGGGTACCCACGTCTTAGTCCCTGCTGGACTTGGCACGGATCAGGTTAGCTGTGTTTGGCCAACACGCAGACAGGCCTCTCTGGCATAGATGGTTAATGTGTAAGATGCCTCTCTCCCTCCCTCTATCTCCCAATCTCTCTCTCTCTCTCTCTGTCTTTCATCTCTCTGTCTCCCTTTCGCTCCCTTTCTTTCATCTCTCCCACTCCCCCCACTTCTCTCTTTTAATCTTATCTCTCCCTCCTTGCCTCCCTACCTCTTTCACTTTAGTTTCATACACCCCTGCTCACTACCCCATGCCAGCTTAATAGCATGGGCAATGAACTGTACTGCTTCAATGGAGAACCTCATTAAGCCTAGCTATTCATACAATGAACTCCGCCAAGTCTAGCTACAAAGTTGCTGTCCCTCTGAGATTAAGATTCAGATAGAGTTCCGGAGGTAGGTACCCATGGGACCAGAGCTGAGCAGTCAAGTAGGCCTGTACAGAGAGCTAAGGAGAGAGGGTTTGTTTGTGCGTGCGTGCGTGCGTGCGTGCGTGCGTGTGTGTGTGTGTGTGTGTGTGTGTGTGTGTGTGTGTGTGTGTGTGTGTGTGTGTGCGCGTGTGTGTGTGTGCGTGTGCGTGTGTGTGTGTGTGTGCATGCGTGTGTGTGTGTGTGCATGCGTGTGTGTGTGTGTGCATGCGTGTGTGCATGCATTTGTGCATGCGTGTGTGTGTGTGCATGCGTGTGCGTGTGTGTGTGCGTGCGACCCTTAAAGAAAAACCACATGATGTGGAAAATCACATGAAAATGTTATTTCACATGTGAAACCCTGTAGTTTTGGAACACGTTAAATGTGATGATATTTCACATGAAGTTCACGCGATCACCTAACCTTTCACCTGAAACCATGTTGTTTAGGAACATTTCTTATGTGCTATCTCACATGATGCCCTGCAAACACAAATTAGTCTTTAGGATGTCATGAAATAGCCACAGTGCTTTCGCCGTGCTTTTTTGACACACATGATCACATTGTGTATGTTTATTTATACAGTAAGTATTATTCTACATCTCCTCACCTGGGATTTGAACTCACAACCTCTTGGTTCACAGCATTCTGATCTTCCTGCTATGCCGCCATGTCTGTGTCAATGACCAATTTCACATCTATCCCTATGGTTTGGACTTAAATATTAGTAAATCTTGTATAATACACTCAAGGAAAACCATTATATTTAACAGAGTGATTCAGGAGTAACATTAAAACAAAATAATATGCCTCACCAACAGACTATACAGAAAACCCTCAAATTGCTGAAGTAAATCAATTAAATCAATGATGAGAGAATAGTTATATTAACTGATAACTGGGAGCAAGACTTCGTGGTTCGCCACGGGGCTGGTTTTTCTTTTGTCGTCCGTGATAGACTCTGCCACATGCGTCTCGGGTCTGAGCCGTTGAATTGCGACTCCACTTTGTCTCTATACTGACGCTTAGCTTGTTTGATTGCCTTGCGGAGGGAACAACTACACTGTTTGTATTCAGTCATGTTTCCGGTCACTGGGATATCCTAGGAACGCGAAGCAAGGCTGGCCATCTCTGTCGGCGCCGGAAGTATATAAGGATATGTAACGTCGAACAACAACATTGATGAATACGCTGATTCGGTGAACAATGTTTGGAAAGATTTCACAAAGTAGATGTCCTAACCGACTTACCAAAACTATAGTTTGTTAATTAACACGAAATTTGTGGAGTTGTTGAAAAACTAGTTTTAATGACTCCAACCTAAGTGTATGTAAACTTCCGACTTCAACTGTTTAAAAATGTATTTAAATAAACTACAACTAAGGACACACAAATGTACACATAAAAAACTATTAAATCATTGTCTTCTTGCCCCAGGTTGTAAAAGTGAATACTTCTGCTGTCTTCTTGCCCCTGGGTGTGAAAGGGAATACTTCTGCTGTCTTCTTGCCCCTGGGTGTGAAAGGGAATACTTCTGCTGTCTTCTTGCCCCTGGGTGTGGAAGTGGATACTTCTGCTGTCTTCTTGCCCCTGGGTGTGAAAGTGGATACTTCTGCTGTCTTCTTGCCCCTTGGTGTGAAAGTGGATACTTCTGCTGTCTTCTTGCCCCTGGGTGTGAAAGATGATAGTGCCGTTGTCTTCTTGCCCCTGGGTGTGAAAGATGATAGTGCCGTTGTCTTCTTGCCCCTGGGTGTGAAAGTGGATACTTCTGCTGTCTTCTTGCCCCTGGGTGTGAAAGATGATAGTGTCGTTGTCCTCTTGCCCCTGGTTGAAATATGTTAGTGCTGTTGTCTTCTTGCCCCTGGTTGTGAAAGATGATAGTGCCGTTGTCTTCTTGCCCCTGGTTGTGAAAGATGATAGTGCCGATTTCTTCTTGCCCCTGGTTGTGAAAGATGATAGTGTCGTTGTCCTCTTGCCCCTGGTTGAAATATGTTAGTGCTGTTGTCTTCTTGCCCCTGGTTGTGAAAGATGATAGTGCCGTTGTCTTCTTGCCCCTGGTTGTGAAAGATGATAGTGCCGATTTCTTCTTGCCCCTGGTTGTGAAAGATGATAGTGCCATTGTCTTCTTGCCCCTGAGTGTGAAAGATGATAGTGACGTTGTCTTCCTGCCCCTGGTTGTGAAAGATGATAGTGCCGTTGTCTTCTTGCCCCTGGTTGTGAAAGATGATGGTGCCGTTGTCTTCTTGCCCCTGGTTGTGAAAGTGGATACTTCTACTGTCGTCTTGCTCCTGGTTGTGAAAGTGAATTATTCTGTTGTCTTCTTGTCTCTAGTTGTGAAAGTGGATACTTTGTGACACTGTGTAAACTCACAAAACACAGGAAGGGCATTTGATTTGTCTAGACCCAGGGACATCATGTGGTGATTTCATCAGCAAGTATGTCCCTCAAGTGCTTTCTGGTCCCAAATGCCACCCACCACTCCTGAACTTATATTTCAGAAGAGAACATTTTCATTTGTGAGCACTTCACAATTCTCCTTTATGATTACACTAGCAGTCAATATAACATTGTTCAACCTCATTTTGCATCACATCCAAATCAATGAATACAAATTTTATTTATGTAGTGCTTTTCACAATAACGATTGTCACAGATTGCTTTACACCAACCCGGTCTAGCCGCAGCTGTGTGGCAAGGTAAAACAAGGAAAAGATGGAAGGAACCTTCTTTAGCTGTACAGAGGAGGTGGTTGGGGTACACGCTGTGAAACGTTGTCAATTTAGGCATGAAAGTACTGCAGAGTATATCTGACTACCAGGAAGTTGTTCATTTAGGAAAGAGGAATCCTAATAAGTTCTTGGAATGGATGACATATAACAGGGTCATACTTGATCAAATCACAAGACCCTAGCCTGACAGTTGTCCACATATGCGGACCAAAGTCTAATATTCTATATACAGTACTTACTCAATCAACATAATCCCCATTGTGACATACACTGAATGTACAGACAATTAGGAACACCTGCTCTTTCCATGACATAGACTATCCAGGTGAAAGCTATTATCCCTTATTAACTCACTAGGGTATGTGGGACGTCCCACCTGGCCGACATCCAGTGAAATTGCAGAGCGCCAAATTCAAATACAGAAATACTCATTATAAAAATTAATAAAACAAACAAGTATTTTACATAAGTTTAAATATTAACTTCTTGTGAATCCAACCACGGTGTCAGATTTCAAAAAGGCTTTAAGGCAAAAGCATACCTTACGATTATTTGAGAACATCGCCCAGCAGGCAAATCATTACAAACAGTAACCAGCCAAGTAGAAGAGTTACACAAGTCAGAAATAGAGATAAAATTAATCACTTACCTTTGATGATCTTCATATGGTTGCACTCAGAAGATATTCATTTACTCAATAAATAGATATTCATTTACTCAATAAATGTTTGTTTTGTTCGATAAAGTCTCTCTTTATATCCCCCCCAAAAAACGTTTTGTTTGCGCATTTTTTCCCAGTAATCCACAGGCTCAAACGCAGTCACAACAGGCAGACAAAAAAATCCAAATCGTATCTGTAAAGTTCATAGAAACATGTCAAACGGTGTTTATATTCAATCCTCAGGTTGTTTTTAGCCTAAATAATCGGTATTATTTCAACCGGACAATAACGTCTTCGATATAAAAGGTTAACAAGAAAGGCACTCTCGGTCGCGTGCATGGAAAAAGCTCTGTGACACTGCAGGGTCCACTCATTCAGACTGCTCTTACTCCCTCATTTTTCAGAATACAATCCTGAAACAATTTCTACACTGTTGACATCTAGTGGAAGGCATAGGAACTGCAATTTGAGTCCTAAGTTAATGGATACTGTAATGACATGAATAGAAAACTACACACAATACAAATCCTACTTCTTGGATGTATTTTCTCAGGTTTTCGCCTGCCAAATCAGTTCTGTTATACTCACAGACACTATTTTAACAGTTTTTGAAACTTGTGTTTTCTATCCAAATCTACTAATTATATGCATATCCTATCTTCTGGGCCTGAGTAGCAGGCAGTTGAATTTGGGCACGCTTTTCAACCAAAAATTCCGAATGCTGCCCCCTACCCTAGAGAAGTTAATGTCACCTGTTTAATCGACTTCAATCAGTGTCGATGAAGCCTTGAGAAAATTGAGACATGAATTGATTAATTGAGGCTGTTCTGAGGGCAAAAGGGGGTGCAACTCAATATTAGGTAGGTGTTCCTAATGTTTTGTACTTTCAGTGTAAGTCCACAATTAGTCTAGACATTCTGAGAATGTAGCCAGGACATCAAGCAACTTCTCTTGATGTGTTGTGACATTTTGGCAACCAGTCTACTTGTACTGCTCACTGATGCAGCAGTTTCTTGAGACATCCACTGCTGAAAGACTCCATCCGTCTCATGTCGTTCTTGACAACAAGCCAACAATTCGAACCATACAATAGAACCAATTTTCTGTTATATAAGTGGGTGTTTGTTTTGAGGCTGCTCTGCTCAGAACTCCAGATGGGATGAGTTGGGTAAATCCCCAATGTGAGGTTTTTGACAAACTTTAGAGATCTTCCAGTGTGGAGAGCAGGTCCTGGTTGAGGTAAAGGTAATAAGGAAGATGATCTGAGAGATGAAGGAACCCTGTTTCACTCCAGACTTCACAGTGAACCACTCAGACTTGTAACAATCTTGAATAGTATACCTTGAATAGTATATATTGAATCGGATCTCAAAATCTTCCAGAGTGTGTCCCCATGTATACCAGCAAAAGCCTGGAAGTCTAAGAAGTGAGAATGGGGAGGTGGTGGGACCACACATCCTTGTCCTGTTCAGAACCCTTCTTGCCTTAGCTTGGTGCCAACGACTCCATGCATTTTCAGTGATGCAGAATGAAAAATTGTTGTCAGAAACAGTGTTTTAATTCAAACCATTATGTAATAAACTGAACTGTTTATGATGTATTTGGCGCCATTGTAATTCTCGACCATCAAAACAAAGCTGTAGACGTCACCTTTTCTGTGTTGTCATGTATGGTTCAGCAGACATGAAGGAAAATGATGTAAAAAATAAATAAAAAATGTCTGAAAATGTCCACGACTCTAAACTGTGCAAGTGTACCAAGTTTCATGCTTTTATAAAAAATAAAAAATAAATCACATATTGTCTTGACTCCCGAGTGGCGCAGCGGTCTAAGGCACTGTATCTCAGTGCTAGAGGCGTCACTACAGACCCTGGTTTGATTCCAGGCTGTATCACAACCAGCCATGATTGGGAGTCCCATAGAGTGACACGTTATGTAGTAATATATTGGCATTGCCCCATCATTTGAATCAGCAGCGGTATAACAAAACCATATTGGCCCAGCGTCATACTGGTTAGGGTTTGGCTGTGGTAGGCCGTCATTGAAAATAAGAATTAGTTAAATGAATGAATAAAATCTTAAATAATTTTATTTACTTCACACATGCTCAAATGTTTTCACGTGTGATTTCATGTTTTCACGTTGCTTTTACATAAGATCATAATGTGATCACGTGAAATTCATGTGGTTTTTCCATATAGTGAGTGCGTGAGAGCGCTACGGAGAGAAGGATGGATGTGTGAACGATCAGTTTCACTCCTCACTGCCAGACTATGGCAGTGGATGCAGCACCACTCTCTCTGAGGAGGTTTAAAATGTGCCCTCCTCTCCAACACAGTGGGCTGACAGTGTAATCCACAACCTACTTTATAGTCATGCTACTTACTAACTGTGTGGCGGCGTTGAGCCTATTGAGATCCTCAGTGTGAAGTGTCGCAGTGCAAATCTTTTTCTCTTCTATTTTTCTATCTATTCCAGGACGGAATTAAGAGTCGTGTTCTGTGTTGTTGGATGATTTCCTGACTTCCTGACTTCTGTGAGCTCTTTGGTAACCATGTGAAGGTGGAATGGATGTTTCTCTCAAGTTGAGTCTGTGGCCTCTGCTCTGCCCAAGTTATGAATGTCACCTCAGTTTTAATTTTGAACGGTTGAAATGTTACTGTAATTAATCTGCTTTTGATATACAGCTGTTAATTCAAATGATGGGGCAATGCCAATGTATTGCTACATACCTTGTCACTCCAGAAAACACACACACACACACACACACACACACACACACACACACACACACACACACACACACACACACACACACACACACACACACACACACACACACACACACACACACACACACACACACACACACACACCTTCAGAAAGAGAAGACAGAGAACAGTGTTTTGTGAGCAGCTCCAGTGTGGGCGGCTGGGGTTGAACCTTGCCCTGGGGGGGGAGACAGCAGTAAACTCTCTCTGTGGTCGGCTCAGACCCAAGCCTGTCATCGCAGCTGCCAATTAGTGCTGATTTGGAGGCGTAGCGGAGCTGTAGACAGCTCCACACTGCCAAGCCCTCCTATACCTCCCTGTCCTTTCCCTCCAGTCCTCCCCAGCCCCCGTCCTGCCATGGGTTGGGCCCTCGCCTCCCCTCTTACCCCAACTGAAGGAAGATATTCTTACAACACAGGTGGTGGTAGTTGTCTTTCTAAGGTAACTCCTTGAACCAACCTTGCCTGTCTGAGTCAGGCTGAGCACGGCTGGGTATCGGACTGAAAGGCTTCCATTTTGATTAAAAGAGCTACCGTTACACAACAAAAACAGAACATGACTCATTCAGAAGTCATTTTTCATGGTTGTTGATATTATTGTTAAGTAGAAGGAGGAAGCAGGCTTTTGCAGAGGGTGTTACTTTCTCTCACACAGCTGATGTAAAAGAAAACCACTAGAGTGCCTGTTTTCTTTTTCTACAGTGGTTTGCTGATGGTCAGCATGGGGACATGGGTGGCATGCACTCAGGATGTCCTCCCCCCTGAGAACCTAGCACCCCTCCCCCGGTCCCCCAACCCTCCCCTGAACCTAAACATTAATAACCTATTTCCTCAAGCAATTGGTCCCATAGCCTATACACATCTCTGACAGCGACAGCGTTTTTCTTTCGCAAACACATATATTATTTATCCTTTTATAACGGGACGTCGTCATGGGAACCCTGCAGACCCTATATGACGTGTCACTGAGCCCTCTCCAAGCCCCTGACCCCTTCTGAACCCTTCCCAAGGTCGTTAGGGAAAGCTAAGGTCACACTAGTTCATTTCAGGGCCGAGTCCAAAATAGCACCTTATTCCCTATGTAGTTAACTACTTTTTTACCAGAGCCCATAGCACTACATAGGGACTATAGGGTGCCCTCTCAGATGCACCCCAGCTAAGCCTTAAACCGTTTCATCATAAGGACTCGCACGGAATAGCCTTTATTTCTCAGGACACGAATAGACTGACGAGTTTCAGAAGAAAGGTCTTTGTTTCTGGCCATTTTGAGCCTGTAAACGAACCCAGAAATGCTGACGCTCCAGATAGTCAACTAGTCTAAAGAAGGCCGGTTTTATTGCTTCTTTAATCAGAACAACAGTTTTCAGCTGTGCTAATGTAATTGCAAAATGTTTTTTTTTAAATGATCAATTAACCTTTTAAAATTTAAACTTGGATTAGCTAATACTTCGTGCCATTGCGACACAGGAGTGATGGTTGCTGATAATGGGCCTCTGTACGCCTATGTAGATATTCCATTAAAAATCTGCCGTTTCCAGCTACAGTAGTCATTTACAACATTAACAATGTCTATACTGTGTTTCTGATCGATTTGATGTTTTTTTAAGGGACAGAAAAGGTCTAAGTGACCCCAAACCTTTGAACGGTAGTGGATACTTCCATCGTTCTCCGTCTTTCTCTCTTTAACAGCATCACAGAGACAGAGCAACGAGAAAGCGAAGCTGTATGCTACAATGCCAACAGCCAATCCCAGTCCCCACGTCTCAAGAGCAGTCGATCTAACGGTAAATCAATAAAGGTCTAATACTGAATAATTGAGGTTATTGGAGCGCAGACAGTCTCAGTCCCGAGTGAGAAGCTCCCATACAGAACCACGGGAGGTGTTCTTATTTCACCTTCCTTTCTCGCACCCTTTGATACATTTATTTATCTATTTTAACCCTTATTTTTACCAGATCGGTCGACTGAGAAGATATTCCCCTTTTGCAGCAACAACCTGGGGAATCGAGAGAGGAGATATTTGGTTAGCGTAATGAATGATTTGAAAAAACGGGTAGCATTTTTTGTCGTTGCTTTTAATTGATGCTGGGGAGTGATTGTAGCTGAATCTGCAGTGTGTTTTGTAGCTGGAGGGTTTATACTGTTCCTAGGATGTTTAACTGAAGTATATTATCACCAACATGTTTTGCTATCACTATCTGGCGGTTGATTCTCCTCTGTTTGGTTTTGTTCAGTGCTTCTGTAAGTAGTTAGAGGAACAGAAGAGAGAGTGTGAGAGAGAGGGAAAGCGAGCGAGATGGTGAGCGGTATTTAGTGTGTGAGATTCACTAGAGGGCACAAGCTGCATGTCTAAGACTCCCAAGTTCCACTTACAGTGTGCACGCTGGGAAAGTGAACAGAGCTGGGACAGAACACTGTATCGAGTCTCCGATTCCGCCTGCTGAGAGGAAACAGACTAACTTAGGTCCTTTGTTTTTCCACTTTCGGACAAATCCTGACTTCTGAGATGCAGGCACAAAACTATGCCATGAGGTCATTGGAATTATCTGAGAATTCTGCCCTTTTTCAACTAATAGAACACAATGTGATGGGAAGGGCTTGACTAGAAAAAGCTTGAAGCACTTTGTTACCCTCAGAATCCCGAGGTAGACAGGATGGCACGCATGCAGACAGACAGACCCGAGACAGACAGACAGACAGTGGCATGTTTACAGTACAGTATGTTACCAGTGTGTCGTGCCCGGTGAGCAACCAGCTCGTTGCATGTTCCCGCGGCAACCGTGACATGCGTGCGCTCCGGGGAGACGACGTGACGGGAGAGGATCTCATCGGACTAACCTTAAACAGGGGAAGGAAGGGATGAAATACAGAGACCACGTCTGGGTTTTCCAGGACCATTCCAGGGATGCGAAGGCCCATGTCACATCTCAGCCGAGGCTTGGTGTAATGCGGTTTTTGCCTGTACTTGCAGTGTGTGTGTGTGTGTGTTCGTGTTTATGTGTCTGTTTCGTGTGAGTGGTACATGGTAGTGTGTGGTTCTGCAGTACCTTTATGTCACTGGGCTGCTACATTTAAAAAACAGCTATGAGTCTCCAGGGATGCTGTCAGCCTCTAGGGTGCTCCTTCGTACTCTCAGAAAGTGGGTGTAAATGTATCTCGAAAACTATGGTGCTGGTTCGTTCAGGCAGGCAGACCTACACAATGCCTCTTTCAGACGTTCACAGTGAAAGGCCCTGTGCCTCTGGAATGTGTAGTAGTGCCCTTGAGCTGAAGGAGTATTTCAGCTTGACGACCTTGGCAGGATAGCATGGGGAAAGAAGACCGGGGAACAGCAGCAAACAACTAAACAAACATTGTGTTATTGTGTTGCTGCCTCACCTGTTTCTCTGTATCCTCCCAGCAAGGTGTGTTGTTTGGCTGTTCTGCTGTTGTCAGGTGTGAAGCTTCTCCACTTCTACATACAGCTCTGTCAGAGTTACTGTTTTCATGCCGTTTCACGCCCCAACAGCGCTTTAGGCAAAGTTCCCATCGTCACAGTCCTCGGCTCCTCACAAACCCCTGCTAAGACAAATTGATTACCCAAAAAATAAAAAACTACTTCAAAAACGTTCACATGCTGTGTAGTGCCGCTGGTGATTTGTGTGTTTGTTTTGGTGTGTGTGTGTGTGTTAATCTGCTACACAGTAAATGTTGTTGGAAAACCCTCCAGAGTTCTGCTGATAGACACAACCTCGTCCTAGTGTTTAGCTAACCTTCCCTCACAAAGGAAGACTCGGCATACCCAGTCTCCTCCTCTCTTCTTATGCACTATACTTTGTTTATTCTCCCACATCCTTCATACCAGCCGTCATGTCATTATCAAAGCTATTATATTTAGGTCTTGCTCTCATGTTTTTTGGAAGGCTCAGGATTAGCAACGTTTATGCCCAGACGTGCACCTCATTCTTACAGAGACGTTTGGTAGCTGGCGCTACATATTATTCTAAGACCGCTGAAACAGATTTTGTGTGTTGCCTGCACTATAATATCTAGCACTGTGCTTTTGGTCATCCTCTTGATGCCAGTCAGTCTTGCCAGACACACTGGCTGTTTTAATAGAGAAATGGAAATCAGTAGATTAAGGGAATATGTTTGTGAATGCTGGTATGGAAGACTCTTCAGGCAGGCTGCCAGCATCATTATTATTATAGAGTCGATGAAGGATGCAGTGTGCACTCTCCAGTCCTCTCCCTCCCTCCATCTCTGTATCCTCCATCTCCACTCTCCAGTCCTCTCCCTCCCTCCATCTCTGTATCCTCCATCTCCACTCTCCAGTCCTCTCCCTCCCTCCATCTCTGTATCCTCCATCTCCACTCTCCAGTCCTCTCCCTCCCTCCATCCCTGTATCCTCCATCTCCACTCTCCAGTCCTCTCCCTCCCTCCATCCCTGTATCCTCCATCTCCACTCTCCAGTCCTCTCCCTCCCTCCATCCCTGTATCCTCAATCTCCACTCTCCAGTCCTCTCCCTCCCTCCATCCCTGTATCCTCAATCTCCACTCTCCAGTCCTCTCCCTCCCTCCATCCCTGTATCCTCCATCTCCACTCTCCAGTCCTCTCCCTCCCTCCATCCCTGTATCCTCCATCTCCACTCTCCAGTCCTCTCTCTCCCGCCCTCCATCCCTGTATCCTCCATCTCCACTCTCCAGTCCTCTCCCTCCCCCCATCCCTGTATCCTCCATCTCCACTCTCCAGTCCTCTCCCTCCCTCCATCCCTGTATCCTCCATCTCCACTCTCCAGTCCTCTCTCTCCCTCCCTCCATCCCTGTATCCTCCATCTCCACTCTCCAGTACTCTCCCTCCCTCCATCCCTGTATCCTCCATCTCCACTTTCCAGTCCTCTCCCTCCCTCCATCCCTGTATCCTCCATCTCCACTCTCCAGTCCTCTCTCTCCCTCCCTCCATCCCTGTATCCTCCATCTCCACTCTCCAGTCCTCTCCCTCCCTCCATTCCTGTATCCTCCATCTCCACTCTCCAGTCCTCTCTTTTCCTCCCTCCATCCCTGTATCCTCCATCTCCACTCTCCAGTCCTCTCCCTCCCCCCATCCCTGTATCCTCCATCTCCATTCTCCAGTCCTCTCCCTCCCTCCATCTCTGTATCCTCCATCTCCACTCTCCCGTCCTCTCCCTCCCTCCATCCCTGTATCAAACATCTCCACTCTCCAGTCCTCCCCCTCCCTCCATCCCTGTATCCTCCATCTCCAGTCCTCTCCCTCCCCCCATCCCTGTATCCTCCATCTTCACTCTCCAGTCCTCTCCCTCCCTCCATCCCTGTATCCTCCATCTCCACTCTCCAGTCCTCTCCCTCCCTCCATCCCTGTATCCTCCATCTCCACTCTCCAGTCTTCTCCCTCCCTCCATCCCTGTATCCTCCATCTCCAGTCCTCTCCCTCCCTCCATCCCTGTTTCCTCCATCTCCACTCTCCAGTCTTCTCCCTCCCTCCATCCCTGTATCCTCCATCTCCTCTCACTCCTTCCATCCCTGTATCCTCCATCTCCACTCTCCAGTCTTCTCCCTCCCTCCACCCCTGTATCCTCCATCTCCACTCTCCAGTCTACTCCCTCCCTCCATCCCTGTATCCTCCATCTCCACTCTCCAGTCTTCTCCATCCCTGTATCCTCCATCTCCACTTTCCAGTCCTCTTCCGCCTTCCCTGCATCTCTCTCTCCCTCTGGGCGAGTGCCTCTCACGTCTGCAGATGGCAGATAATGACACTAGTGTCCCCTGAGGCTGTCTCTGTCTCTCTTTGTTCACAGAGCCAGGCCTGGGCCCTGGCTCTGTGTGTGTCTGTGCGCCTGCCAGCGCTGTGTGTTTACTGCTGTTGCCTTCTTTCTCACCTCTGAGTGGACTGGCACTGGCTTTTATTCCCCATTGACCACCGAGGCAGAGTGGACAGTAGCCCAGACTAGTAGCTACCAAGCTGAAGAGTTGAACTCAGAGTGTGGGTAAATATACAAGCCTGTGTGTGCGTGTGCGTGTTAGGACCACAGGTGCTGTTAAAGTGCCCTTTCAGAGCCCCTCTGCACCGTCTCACTCTCTATTACAGAAAATAGGGGTGACAGCCAGCAAGACACTTCATCAAATACTGTCCAGCACCCACTGGGCTGTTGGAAATGTATTTGTCAGAGCCTGAGCACTGCAGTGCACTCCAACACCTCTGTAGTTATAGCCATATAAACACCTGGTTAAAATGGGCCTTGTTCCTTCCCTCTCTGGATGTGTTGCAAATGGCACCCTATTCCCTTTTAAGTGCCCTACAGTACTTCTGACCAGTGCCCATAGGGGTTTGATCAAAAGTAATGCACTATATAGGGATATATGAGTTTCGGATCCGGCTGATTTTCAGTTGTACCTGCTAATTAATTGCACCCACCAGGTGTGCCAGGTCTATATCAGTCCCTGATTAGAGGGGAACAATGAAAACAAGCAATGGAGCTGGCTTCCAGGTCCAGAGTTGAGTTTGAGGGATATAGGAAATAGGGTGCCATTTTGGACTCAGCCATGTGTGTGTGAGGTCATGATAGAACAGGCAGACATTCTCAAGGCTTACCTCAGTAGTATATGTTACAAACAAATGCCTTTGTCAGCCGTGCCTGTTTGTAGTAAGGCCTGGTTTTGGGGTGTTTGAATGGTACTGTGGTAAAAAACAACCAGATCTCAAGGTTTTACCAGTTTTACTTTAGATTCTGACGTTTATCCACGTTTCTCCAAACGTCAAATTTTAAAGTTGCTCCAAATGTCAAATCTCAAATAGTTTTTGACACGCTGGGTTGACTCCTCCTCTTAGGCATTCATTCCGAATGGTTAAAGGTTAAGGTTTGGGATAGGGTTAAATCTAGTAAAGGAAAAACTGAGTGTCTACAGTACCACTGGGATTGAACACGCGACCTTCGGATCCGGAGTCATGGCATTCTAAAAAATGAGTGTCTAGGATTTTATTAGGATCCCCATTTCTGTTGCAAAAAGCAGTAGCTCCTCTTCCTGGGGTCCACACAAAACTTAAATCATGACATAGTACAGAACAATAAAAGACAATAACAGCTCCAGGTCAGAGCTACAATCATTTCAAATAAATTAGGGGAGATTGAACACGCCCTAGCAAAACGCCCTAGCAAAACTCTCGTCTACTAACTACTAACCTAGTGGTTAGAGCGTTGGACTAGTAACCAAAAGGTTGCAAGTTCGAATCCCGGAGCTGACAAGGTAAAAATCTGTCGTTCTGCCCATGAACCATGGCCTTTTTTGTGCCTTTACCTCCCTTATCTCACCTCATTTGCTCACATCGTATATAGACTTGTTTATACTGTATTATTGACTGTATGTTTGTTTTAATCCATGTGTAACTCTGTGTCGTTGTACGTGTCGAACTGCTTTGCTTTATCCTGGCCAGGTCGCAATTGTAAATGAGAACTTGTTCTCAACTTGCCTACCTGGTTAAATAAAGGTGAAATAAATAAATAAAAACCCACTGTTACTAGGCCGTCATTGAAAATAAGAATATCTTCTTTACTGACTTGCCAAGTTAAATAAAGGTCAAATAAAATAATTGTAGAGCTCACTGTTGCCCCTAGTGGCTGGTTTTGGTTTCCCAACATCCTAAGTCAATCTTGAGCAATCTGCCTGGATAAAGGATGGCAGTGTTGTGCATACCCATAGTTATGGTATATAACTAACACACCCAGCCCCCAGCAGTCCCAGGTCAGAGGTCAGATATAAGGCAATCCTATAGCTGTAGGACTAATGCCTTAGCTATGGGAATGGGAACCCCATAGCTCCAGTATCGACAGCATCGAGCAGGTCTTCCCTAATCAATACCTCGGTGGAGGGATATTTCCCTCACCTAAACCCTGGGGTGTGGTGTGACCGGCCTCAATCAAACATGAGCCCTGGCAATTATGGGTGTTAGATCCTCCTGTCAAACCATTGCTTCTGTTGTCCTGTGTGGCTCAGTCGGTAGAGCATGGCGCTTGCAACGCCAAGCGTCGTGGGTTCGTTTCCCACTGGGGCCACCCATATGTAAAAGTAGTGGCCCCAGCCGACTTGTAAGTCGCTTTGGACAAAAGCGTCTGCTAAATGGGATATATATTATTATATATTATTATATTATTATATTATTATATATTATTCTGACCCACACATCCCATGTCTTCAGGGCATATCATAGGCTCTCATACAGTACACTGGACCCAGCTAAGGCAGATTGAGGGGTGGATGAGAAATGTGACCGACCGGCTCGATTTGGTCTTATGTAAAAATGTAAAAACCACCATTTCAAATGTTGCTACATATGGGGTACAGTGGTTCCTCGTTTAAAAATTGTGAGCTTACACTGTGGGACTTAGAGGTAATTTTTGGTTTAGTATGGTACCTGCGTCACCACTTCGTTGCTCCAGACCAGCACAAGGGGGAGTTAGAGCACTGATTATGCTTTTGGGTCCTACTGTGTCTCTGACAATGAATGGGCAACAAAAACCTAAATAGTAACTGAAAATAGTGCACAACATCAGTATTACTTACTAAAACTGTTGTTACACTAAGGTTTTTATTTTATTTTGTTAAGATTGTTTTTGCTCTTACTGTAGTACTGTAGGCCACTCCCAACCGGTCAAGTTGTACCGTTGGCCACAGTCTAAGGCACTGCATAGCAGTCCAAGCTGTGTTGCTACAGATGCTGGTTCAATACCCGTGCCAGCCTCGACTGGGAGACCCATGAGATGATTGTAGGTTTTTAGTTTCTCTCCCTCTAAAAACAGAAATAAATCATTCTAAATAACAAATTAGTAACAATGTCTCACCCCATGTTCAAGAATGGCCTTTTTCTTGCTCATTTTACGTTATATAAAAACAAAATCATCTCCAAAATATAATTTTTTTAAACAAAGCGATTATTATTATTAATTTAGAATGATATGAAAGCCCATTGGATATTCTCCCAGATATATTATAAACCCTGTTATTAGCAGGACAATATATATTGGTCATATTGTTCATGGCTCCCGAGTGGAGAACAATGGCATTGCCTTGCAGTTCTCCAGCTGTATCCACTGAAAGAGGGTGAGGTTCAAGGCATGAGGGCAGGGGTCACGGGATGGCAGAGCCGCGCACAGAAGACCGACCTAGCTCAAGGCGAAGGGGGGAGAAGGAGGAAGGGGGAGGGGGGTTGGACCCCCGACCACACTGGCAGCACTAAGGGGCATTGCACTAATAATGGTGCTGACAAGGGAAGCGTTTCCGCTGTTCTGTTCTCAGTGCCAGTCTGCACGTTTCATACTAAAACAATGTAACTAATAATGGCATATTTATGCTTTCGTTAATAAAATATTGATAAAAATACTCTTTCAAAATGCCAATGGTTATTTAGTTATGGATCCATAACGAATTACTATGGGAATAAATATTACTGAATTACAGAAATATCCTCCAATCCTCTATATGTAATTATTGGCGGAGAGTCCCGTTATTTTTTCGATATACTGTAGGCGACATGAGTCTCACTAGTGTTGAGTAAAGTGCTGTTAAAAGTGGTGTAGGTCTTATTTATTTAAAGAGCATATTGAAGTTAGAAGCAATAGCCTACAACTATTTTAGCACCGTTTCACGCTGCTCTGAGAAAAGCATGGGGACTGGTCTTGATAATTATATTTTTATTTTCACTGAATCTCCGTTTGGGTATTGGTTAGACTAGATTTTGAAAATGCTCTGCTCTTAGTGCAACCTTTATTTAACTTGGCAAGTCAGTTAAGAACAAATTCTTATGTATTTACAACCTACTCCTTCCTCCCCTTTGGGGAATTGAACCCCGGTCTCCCGCGTGCCTGCACAACACAGGGATTCTTTAGCTAAATTGCCCAGTACTGTACTCCCGACCATCATGTTGTACAGTGCCATATTTTCCGTTCCATCCTAACTGAAACCCAGAGGGTTTTTCTTGGAATAGAAACACCTTAATTATTAATCAAATTAATGAAGGAAGTACCAATCAAAAGTTTGGACATACTGTACCTACTCATTACAGGGTTTTCTACTTATTCCCACATTCTCTAGTACAGCCATTATTGAAGGCTATCACATTATTCTCAAAGATGCCCTCTGGTGGTCAAACTAGCACTAACAAGCATTAATGCTACCAGTGGTTCACACTTAAATACCTTGCCATAGAATTCTGCGGCACCATGCAAGCCATGTATCTGCTTTGAAAATTGATCAACCTGTAACCCCACTTTTGAGAAAATGGCCCTTGAATGTTTTGGTTCACCTACAGTACTGGAGAGCTCTTTTTTGTCTACACCCATGCAGCCTCGTTCGCACCCTCTTATGCCTTAGCCTCACCCATCTCTTTAACCTGTTGAAACTCCCCATCCCGGATCCGGGATCGTGACTAAAGCCTCAGGCTCATTAGCATAACGCAACGTTAACGATTTCTGAAAATCGCAAATAAAATGAAAATAATGCGCCTGCTCTCAAGCTTAGCCTTTTCTTAACAACACTGTCATCTCAGATTTTCAAAATATGCTTTTGAACCATAGCAATTGACTAATTTGTGTAAGAGTATGCTAAGCTAGCTTAGCATTTTGAGTAGCATTTAGCACGCAACATTTTCACAAAAACCAGATAACCAAATAAATAAAATCATTTACCTTTCAAGAGCTTCGGATGTTTTCAATGAGGAGACTCTCAGTTACATACCAAATGCGCAGTTTTTCCTGAAAGCGTCTGTGTGTAGGTGAAATCGTTCCGTTTTGTACATCACATTTGGCTACCGAAACGAACCGAAAATTCAGTCACCTACAACGTCAAACTTTTTCCGAATTAACTCCATAATATCGACCGAAACATGGCAAACGTTGTTTGGAATCAATCCTCAAGGTGTTTTTTCACATATCTCTTCCTTGATATATCGTTCGTGGAAGCCTGCATTCTTCTATAAATTCCATGGAAAAATACTTGCAGCTGACTTTTGCGCACCAATTTCGGCGCAGGACACCGGGCGGACACGTGGTAAATGTGGTCTCTTATGGTCAATCTTCCAATGATATGCCTACAAATACGTCACAATGCTGCAGACACCTTGGGGAAACGACAGAAAGGGCAGACTTACTCCTCTCGCATTCACAGCCATATAAGGAAACAATGGAAAACAGAGCCTCAAAAATCCTGCTCATTTCCTGGATGCCGTCTCATCTTGGTTTTGCCTGAAGCTCACGTTCTAGGGCACGCACAGAAAATATCTTTGCAGTTCTGGACACGTCAGAGTGTTTTCTTTCGAAAGCTATCAATTATATGCATAGTCGAGCATCTTTTTGTGACAAAATATCTTGTTTAAAACGGGAACGTTTTTCATCCAAAAATGAAATTGCGCCCCTAGAGTTTCAACAGGTTAAGGATTAACATGTGAGACCATGTACTGAACAATCAAAGATTTCAAGACTAAAGGCTGGTTTATACTATGGGTGTGTTCGTACATTTAAGTGCCAGAGTGTGCTCAGTGTGCTCTGGGCACTCATAAACTCTAAGCGTTGTCATATTGTCCATTTGTAAATCGTTTTGCTCTCGGAGCGTTCAGAGCGCACACTGGATGCTCTGGCCGAGGAGTAGGGTTGATCCGACATTCTGACCACACAACAGCAGTCAAGCACCCAAGCTAACTGGCAAGCTTGCTAGCTACTTCCAAACACAAATGAGAGAACAGCTCACTCTGACCATTTTACTCCTCCTAGCTAAGCCGGTTAGGCTGTTTTTATGTTATCCAGAGTAGACGTCGACCAATTAATCAGAATGGCCGATTAATTAGGGCCGATTTCAAGTTTTCATTACAATCGGAAATCTGTATTTTTGGACACCGATTTGGCCGACTTATTATAATATTTTTTTTACGCCTTTATTTAATCTTTATTAAACTAGGCACGTCAGTTAAGAACACATTCTTATTTTCAATGACGGCCTACCGGGAACAGTGGGTTAACTGCCTTGTTCAGGGGCAGAACGACAGATTTTTACCTTGTCAGCTCGGGGATTCAATCTTGCAACCTTAATGTTAACTAGTCCAACTCTCTAACCGGCAGGGTAGCCTAGTGGTTAGAGCGTTGGACTAGTAACCAGAAGGTTGCAAGTTCAAACCCCCGAGCTGAGAAGGTACAAAATCTGTCGTTCTACCCCTGAACAGGCAGTTAACCCACTGTTCCTAGGCCATCATTGAAAATAAGAATTTGTTCTTAACTGACTTGCCTAGAACCTCTTGAAACTCCCCATCCCGGATCCGGGATCGTGACTAAAGCCTCACGCTCATTAGCATAACGTAACGATTTCTGAAAATCGCAAATAAAATGAAAATAATGCGTCTGCTCTCAAGCTTAGCCTTTTCTTAACAACACTGTCATCTCAGATTTTCAAAAAATGCGTAGCATTTAGCACGCAACATTTTCACAAAAACCAGATAACCAAATAAATAAAATCATTTACCTTTGAAGAGCTTCGGATGTTTTCAATGAGGAGACTCTCAGTTACATACCAAATGCGCAGTTTTTCCTGAAAGCGTCTGTGTGTAGGAGAAATCGTTCTGTTTTGTACATCGCATCTGGCTACCGAAACGAACCGAAAATTCAGTCACCAACAACGTCAAACTTTTTCCGAATTAACTCCATAATATCGACCGAAACATGGCAAACGTTGTTTGGAATCAGTCCTCAAGGTGTTTTTTCACATATCTCTTCATTGATATATCGTTCGTGGAAGCTTGCTTTCCTCTCTGAATCCCATGGAAAAATACTTGCAGCTGACTTTTGCGCACCAATTTTGGCGCAGGACACCGGGCGGACACCTGGTAAATGTGGTCTCTTTTGGTCAATCTTCCAATGATATGCCTACAAATACGTCACAATGCTGCAGACACCTTGGGGAAACGACAGAAAGGGCAGACTTACTCCTCTCGCATTCACAGCCATATAAGGAGACAATGGAAAACAGAGCCTCAAAAATCCTGCTCATTTCCTGGATGCCGTCTCATCTTGGTTTTGCCTGAAGCTCACGTTCTAGGGCACGCACAGAAAATATCTTGGTAGTTCTGGACACGTCAGAGTGTTTTCTTTCGAAAGCTATCAATTATATGCATAGTCGAGCATCTTTTTGTGACAAAATATCTTGTTTAAAACGGGAACGTTTTTCATCCAAAAATGAAATAGCGCCCCCAGAGCATCAAGAGGTTAAATAAAGGTAAAAAAATAAAAATAAAAATAAACACACCTGATTACATTGCACTCCACGGGGAGCCTGCCTGTTACGTGAATGCAGTAAGCGTGTCCTGCGTGTCCTGCGTGTCCTGCGTTGCATATAATGGATGTGGTGCGTATTCGTGAAAAAGGACTGTTGTTGCTCCAATGTGTACCTAACCATAAACATCAATGCCTTTCTTAAAATCAATACACAGAAGTATATATTTTTAAACCTGCATATTTAGCTCAAAGAAATCCAGGTTAGCAGGCAATATTAACCAGGCGAAATTGTGTCACTTCTCTTGCGTTCATTGCACGCAGAGACAGTGTATATGCAACAGTTTGGGCCGCCTAATTTGCCAGAATGTTACGTAATTATGACATAACATTGAAGATTGTGCATTGTAACAGGAATATTTAGACTTATGGATGCCATCCGTTAGATAAAATATGGAATGGTTCCGTATTTCACTGAAATAATTAACGTCTTGTTTTCGACATGATAGTTTCCGGATTCGACCATATTAAAATTACCTAAGGGTCATATTTCTGTGTGTTATAATGTTATAACTAAGTCTTGATAGATTTGATAGAGCAGTCTGACTGAGAGGTGGTAGGCACCAGCAGGCTCGTAAGCATTCATTCAGACAGCACTTTCGTGTGTTTGACAGAAGCTCTTCGCAATTCTTCAAGCATTGCGCTGTTTATGACTTCAAGCCTATCAACTCCCCAGATGAGGCTGGTGTAACCGATGTGAAATGGCTAGCTAGTTAGCAGTGTGCACGCTAATAGCGTTTCAAACGTCACTCGCTCTGAGACTTGGAGTAGTTGTTCACTTTGCTCTGCATGGGTAACGCTGCTTCGAGGGTGGCTGTTGTCGATGTCTTCCTGGTTCGAGCCCAGGTAGAGGCGAGGAGAGGGACAGAGGCTATACTGTTACACTGGCAATACTAAAGTGCCTATAAGAACATCCAATAGTCAAAGGTTAATGAAATACAAATGGTATAGAGAGAAATAGTCCTATAATTACTAGAAAGCTACAACCTAAAACTTCTTACCTGGGAATATTAAAGACTCATGTTAAAAGGAACCACCAGCTTTCATATGTTCTCATGTTCTGAGCAAGGATCTTAAACATTAGCTTTCTTACATGGCACATATTGCACTTTTACTTTCTTCTCCAACACTTTGTTTTTGCATTATATAAACCAAATTGAACATGTTTCATTATTTATTTGAGGCTAAATTGATTTTATTGATGTATTATATTAAGTTCAAATAAGTGTTGATTCAGTATTGTTGTAATGGTCATTATTACAAATAAATGTAAAAAATCGGCTGATTAATCGGTATCTGCTTTTTTGGTCCTCCAATAATTGGTATTGGCGTTGAAAAATCATAATCGGTCGACCTCTAATCCAGAGCATTGGTGAATGCAACTGTGCTGCTGGCAACAATTGAATTATGTTTTTTTTTGCCAACGTTTACTGACACCGGCTATATTCAACGGATGTTGAGCGTTTGTAAATTCATCAGTTATTCATCAGTTACACTCAGACGAGAGTGCTCTGAAATCGGAATAGATGGCCAGAGTGAATTTACCAGTTAACGTTAGCGAGCCAGACAGCTAACATTAGCAAGCTAGCTTGCTAACTGAAGGCCGAAGACGTGGATGTCGATTAAGCCAGCCCCCCGCACCTCTCTGATTCAGAGTGGTTCGGTTAAATGCGGAAGACACATTTCAGTTGAAGGCATTCAGTTGTACAACTGACTAGGTATCCCCCTTTCCCTTAACAGTACACTTTAACCTCTCTGGGCAACCCGACGCGCTAGCGTCCCACCTTGCCAACAATAAATGCAAATGCGCTACGCCAAATGCTAATAGCACTCGTTAAAACTCAAATGTTTATTAAAACTCACATGCAGGGTACTCAATTGAAGCTACACTCGTTGTGAATCTAGCCAACAAGTCAGATTTTTAAAATGCTTTTCGGCGAAAGCATGATAAGCTATTATCTGATAGCATGCAACACTCCGAAATACCAGAAGGGGACGTAAACAAAATAATTAGCGTAGCCGGCGCTACATAAAACGCAGAAATAAAATATAAAACATTCATTACCTTTGACGAGCTTCTTTGTTGGCACTTCTATATGTCCCATAAACATCACAATTGGGTCTTTTTTTCGATTAAATCGGTCCTTGTATACCCAAAATGTCCATTTATGAAGACCGTCAGATCCAGGAAAAACACTGTTTTTAAACGCAACGTTATTTTTTTAAATTAAAAAAGTTGCCTATAAACTTTGACAAAACACTTCAAACTACTTTTGTAATCCAACTTTAGGTATTAGTAAACGTTAATACGTGATCGAATTCATCACGGGGCGATCTGTATTCAATAGCATTAAGTCTTCAGACGATGGTCGATATTCTCTCTACCAAAACTTCCTTTGTGATGCAGTGATGACAGGAAGTGCCTCTTCTTCGTTGAACCAAGGAATAATGTCTCACCAATTGCCAAGACTGGAGACATCGTATGGAAGCTGTAGGAATTGTCAACTGGGAGCCATCTATTTTCTCTTCCCATAGACAATACAGGCAACTGGCGCATTGATATTTATTTTTATTTTGGGTGATCAGTTTTCCTTGGGAATTTCCCCGAGACACACGTTCTGTTACAGTCACAGCCGTGGTTTAACCAGTTTTAGAAACTTCAGAGTGTTTTCTATCCACACATACTAATCATATGCATATACTACATTCCTGGCATGAGTAGCAGGACGTTGAAAAGTTGCGAAGTTTTTAACAAAATGTTGAAAAAAGTAGCCCTAGCTCTAACAGGTTTTAATTAACTTGAAATACAAATGATTTTCTGACAAAATTTGAAATGTGGAATATCTGAAAATGTAGTTAGCTAGACTATTTTACCCGTATACATGGATGGACACTTCTCCCTCTCAGTCACGGATGCCATGGTTGCCCTTAGTTTGAAGATGTAATCTGGAGACAGGTGTTTTATACAACAGCCTTCTGTGTGTTTTTTACAGACACCGTCTGCATATTTGCAATCAAACAAATGTTCTCTCTCCTTAGTTATCATGCTCCAATTCCAACTAATTTCAAAACTCGGTCCTCCAGAGTGTGGAGAGCAACACTTATGCAGTTCTACTACATGACATCTTTATAAAAAACCCTACACATTCTGACCAGCTCATGTTATAGACAGAAGGGTGCTACATGGCAGACCAATCCAAACTCATCTTTCGGCATGTCCAGCCCACTCATTGTCTCAGCCAATCATGGCGAGCGGGAAAGTTGCTGTCTGTACCAGAAGCCATGTCTGGAAAAAAAATTTGATAAAGAAATACACTTTTACGTTCAAATGGCTCTCCTGTGAAGTAGTGACGCACGATGTACGCCTAGTTTTCTGAAACGAGTCACATATTGCAACTTAGCCTTGATCAGAGTAATAGTATGACTACTTTCCAATGTCCATACTAGCAAACTGTTTAGAATACCTGCTCAGTACTTGGCTTTATTCTCAGTGGTATGCTATGCTACTGTGGATATTGGAAGACAAAGGCCTATGTAGGCTGACATGTCCAGAGGGGAAAATTGTCTGTGACACAAAGTAGGCATGCACCCATTCTCATTGTAAGCATGTGGGGTAACCAGACTACACCCATAGATGTGAAAGATGTTAACATCCTGGTAACACCCATCAGTCTCTGATCTCTGATCGTTCCTTTCTTAACCCCCTGCTGTGGAAACACACTCTTCATGCTGTGGTTGATCCACGGCCATGTCAAGGCCAGACAACACACTCTCTTTTTTTATTCTCTCTCTCTCTCTCTCTCTCTCTCTCTCTCTCTCTCTCTCTCTCTCTCTCTCTCTCTCTCTCTCTCTCTCTCTCTCTCTTTCTTGCTCCATCTCTCCCCTCTGTGTAATAACACCATCACCAGGGAGGTCCATGATTGTTTGATGTTTTCCTTTCCCTTTTTCCCTACTTTTCCCCCAGTAGCAGTAGAAAGAGAAAGGTCCCTGGACACAGCCTCTAATTACCTTCCTCTGGCTCTGTGCATACCCAATGAATGAGTGAAGGGCACATCCTCCTGAAGCAAGCCTGGTTTCATATGGGTCTTCTAATGTGAGCATTTTAAAGACAGGAAGGAATTTTAATGCCAGACAATGGCTGGGTGTGCACGTGTGCGTGAGTGCACGTGTGATTGTGTGTTTGCGAGCTGCAGACAGAAACACAGGCAGCTCGCTGTTTGCATGTGAAGCAGGTCTGGAGGAAATGCATGATAAGATTGGTGTGTACAGTGCATTCGGAAAGTATTCAGACCCCTTCCCCCTTTTCCATATTTTGTTACGTTACAGGCTTATTCTAAAAGGGATAATGCCCCATAATGACAAAGAGAAAACCGGTTTTTAGAAATATTTGCAAATGTATTAAAAATATAAAACAGAAATATCTTTACATAAGCATTGAGACCTTTTGCTATGAGACTCGAAATTGATGAAACCAAGATTGAATTAGTTGGCTTAAATGCCAAGCTTCACATCTGGAGGAAACATGGCACCATCCTTTTAGTGAAGCATGGTGGTTGCAGCATCATGCTGTGGCGATGTTTTTCAGCGGCAGGGACTGGAAGACTAGTCAGGATCGAGGCAAAGATGAACGGAGCAAAGTACTGAGATATCCTTGATGAAAACCTGCTCCAGAGTGCTCAGGACCTCAGGCTGGAACGAAGGTTCACCTTCCAACAGGACAATGACCCTAAGCACACAGCCAAGACATCACAGGAGTGGCTTTAGGACAAGTCTCTGAATGTCCTTGAGTGGCCCAGCCAGAGGCTGGACTTGAACCCAATTGAAGAGAGACCTGAAAATAGCTGTGCAGCAACGCTCCCCATCCAACCTGACAGAGCTTGAGAGGATCTGGAGAGAAGAATGAGAGAAACTCCCCAAATACAGGTGTGCCAAGCTCATATCCAAGAAGACTCGAGGTTGTAATCACTGCCAAAGGTGTTTTAACAAAGTACCTTATGTAAATGTAATATTTCGATTTTTGTTTTTGTACATTTGCAAGAATGTATTGAAAACAACTTTGTTCTTTGTCATTATGGGGTATTATGTGTAAATTGATAAGGCAAAAAACAACAATTCAATCCATTTTACAATAAGGCTGTAACATAACAAAATGTGGAAAATGTCAAGGGGGTCTGAATACTTTCCGAATGCACTGTATATGGGACGGCTGAGGAGTGTGTGTGTGTGTGTGTCTGTATCTGTCTCGATCTCACACACACACACACGCACACGCACACGCACACACACTGGCAGGCTAATTCCAATGATTTGTTTCTCTAAAGGCCGTTCTGATGCACATCACTGTCAACCTGAAATGGTCCATTCACACAGACAATCTGGTGAAGAAGGCGCAACAGCGCCTCTTCAACCTCAGGAGGCTGAATAAATTAATCTTGTCCCCTAAGACCCTCAAATACGTCTACAAATGCCATTGAGAGCATCCTGTCGGGCTGTATCACCGCCTGTTATGGCAATTGCACCATCCGCAACCGCAGGGATCTACAGAGCGTGGTGTTGTCAGCCCAATGCATCACCGGGGCACACTACCTGCCATCCAGGACATCTAAGATATACACTGAACAAAAATATAAAGGCATCATGTAAAGTGTTGATCCCATGTTTCATGAGCTGAAATAAAATATCCCAGAAATGCTACATATGAACAAACAGTTTGTCTTTAATAAATCATTCTGATTGGCTGGGCAAATGGTGTAATTGGTGGTCACACCAGATACTGACTGGTTTTCTGATCCACGCCCCTACCTTTAAAAAAAAGGTATCTGTGACCATGCATATCTGTGTTCCCAGTCGTGAAATCCATAGATTAGGAACTAATTTCTTTTTTTCAATTGACTAATTTCCTATGAGCTGTAACTCAGTAAAATGTTTGAAGTTATTGCGTTTCTATTTGTGTTTCAGTATACATATTCCAGACTGCTCGTTCCGCTATTTCTTAATTTCTTTATTTACATTATTTGGGATTTGTGTGTATTGTTAGCTAAAACTGCGCTGTTGGAGCTGGAAACACAAGTGTTTCGCTACACCTGCGATAACATCTGCAAAGTATGTGTACGCAATCAATCACATTTGATCTGATGTGAATGACACCTCAAGGTGTTTTCTGAACTATTCAGACACGAAGATGAATTGAGAGGACTTGGGAAGATCAATAGAGGATCTCACAAACTATAGATTAGATAACAGAAGCAATGGATTAGCTAGCACTTGTCTTACACTAACTCTAAGTGCATTGGATCCAAACGCTAATAGATTTGAAACTGCAGTGTAAAGAACTACATTTAAAATAGCTTTCGCTGTGTCGTAAAGCAAGTAGATACTGTTAGACAAATCATGTTGTGCTACTGTAGAGACGATGACTACAGACGGGAATGTACAATAGACTCCTATGAAACGTGTCTTCACTTACACATATAACATGCTTTAATGCAGTGATTGGACTGTAGTCTTATACGGGTGGATGCACTGATTGGACTGTAGTCTTATACGGGTGGATGCAGTGATTGGACTGTAGTCTTATACGGGTGGATGCAGTGATTGGACTGTAGTCTTATACGGGTGGATGCTGTGATTGGACTGTAGTCTTATACGGGTGGATGCAGTGATTGGACTGTAGTCTTATACGGGTGGATGCAGTGATTGGACTGTAGTCTTATACGGGTGGATGCAGTGATTGGACTGTAGTCTTATACGGGTGGTTGCAGTGATTGGACTGTAGTCTTATACGGGTGGATGCAGTGATTGTACTGTAGTCTTATACGGGTGGATGCAGTGATTGGACTGTAGTCTTATACGGGTGGATGCAGTGATTGGACTGTAGTCTTATACGGGTGGATGCAGTGATTGGACTGTAGTCTTATACGGGTGGATGCAGTGATTGGACTGTAGTATTATACGGGTGGATGCAGTGATTGGACTGTAGTCTTATACGGGTGGATGCAGTGATTGGACTGTAGTCTTATACGGGTGGATGCTGTGATTGGACTGTAGTCTTATACGGGTGGATGCAGTGATTGAACAAGATTGATGTAAAAATAGCTGGCACTTCTCCAGGTTCCTGCCTGTCGTTTTAATTAGCGCCCGGGTATAGAATGTGTCCCAAAACGGCAACATATCCCCTATGTAGTGCACTACTTTGAACCATATACACTCGTGGGGAATTGGCCTCTATGGATAGGGCTACATTGAAATATTTCTTACAAAATAAATACGAAATGCATAACCATGGTAGCAATTGAAAGGGAACAGTTTGGAGTGTATGGGGAAAGTATTGGTCCTAAGGTGAGGACACAACAGTTCACCTGACAGAAGACTGAATTCAGAACCTGACTCGTTTGATTTGATGTGCAATTCTACATTCACTGTGCTTCTCTTCACGTTTGTTGACATCGAAATCAGTAAATACTCTGGATACATTCAGTGACATGAGAATATTCCTGGAAACGTGTTGTAGGTGCAACATACGACAAACAAAAATGACAAGGGTTTGAGTGAGAGGACCGACTGGTGTCGCCAAGTGGTCACACACCTGTCCAAAGTGGGCACCGTTCCTAAGTCATTTCAATGCACGTTTATGACTCAAAGAAGAGTCCTCAACTATAACGTATTTTTTTGTGTGTTTTTAAAAAAAACTCTCCTACCTGTGCCGTTGAGGAACTAGAGCAAACACTTGTAGTTTTGTCTGGAACACATGCATCCCCGCCATCACACAATTACTGTTGTTGTTTACGCAATACAAAAACGGTCCATTATAAATCGCAATCTGGGTCAGGTCAAATCAAATACAACCTGTGTAGACTTAATATGGTGAAATTCTATTCATGTGCACATTTTCTCCACAATAAACAAACATAGGCCCGTTCTGTTCTGAACAACCCAGGGTGTGACGCCATGTCATCTCGTACCTATACATCAAACGCAGTGATCACGAATGCGGACACTGTATATGTAAATTTTTTTTTTTGTGTGATTTGGAGATGTGAAGTGCACATTTGGACTCACGGGTGTTTGGCTTGGCATCAAAGCGGTATTTATTATAATCCTCAACTTCTCATCTTTCAAAACACATAGTCCTCTTCATTTCATTTCTCTCACTCTGACAACAAAACATTTTCAAAAGTTGCCCAATTAGCAAGAGGGGTGGATTAGCAAGAGGGGTGGATTAGCAAGAGGGCAACTTCTTGTTGCGCAAGGCGCTCAAGTTCAGAACGTCTCTCAGTCAAAACCCATACAGCGCTGTGACGTGCAGTGCCAGAGCTCCGACGTCATGTATAACATGTCACTGTGAAGCCACTGCTTACCAATTTATCATTGCCCAAATCTGCCATTTTCAACACGTATATGAATATAAATGTATAGGGTTAACGGGAACTCTATGGGTGCCATTTGGGATACAGCCGTAGTGACATTAATGTAGCTCCTCTCAATATATAGCGGAATGAGGGGTGGGGGTGTCTCTACCGTTCACCTCATACCATGCGTATCACATTTCATGCTTTCTTACTTTCTTACCAAGAGGCTTTGTAATAGTTTTTTGCAATTCTGTCATCCTCTTTTCTCTCTGTCTCTCTCGCTCATTCTCTCTCTCTCTCTCTCTCTCTCTCTCTCATTTTCTCTTTTCGGTGTTCCTCCTGGTACAAAATGCCCAGCTTTAACATGCCTGAAAGTTTTCTTTGTTTTGCTGCTGAATGGGATTAAAGCTGTATCGATAACCAGAGGTTTAATGCATTAATATAAAACGCAAAGGGGCTTATTAGAATTTCCATTTTGTCAGCAGTACGTAGACAGGTAGCCAACACTACACATGGCAAGTCCTTATATGTGTAAATTCATTTCCCCCAAGAGAGTAATGCGCGCACACACACACACACACACACCACACACACACACACACACACACACACACACACACACACACACACACACACACACACACACACACACACACACACACACACACACACACACTGTGCTGCTCAGGAGAAACATCAAAGGGAGGGACCACAACTTGGCCAAGTGGATTTGAAAGGGATGAGGCTTTAATCTATTTAAACTTTGCTTGCTCTGTATATTTTCTCAGTGAAAGCCCCATTCACTCCCCCGCCCCTATTTCTCCCTTCCAGCAGTAAAACTACCTGCTTCTATTCTGATGTATCCCTCTTTCTCCCTTCCAGCAGTAAAACTACCTGCTTCTATTCTGATGTATCCCTCTTTCTCCCTTCCAGCAGTAAAACTACCTGCTTCTATTCTGATGTATCCCTCTTTCTCCCTTCCAGCAGTAAAACTACCTGCTTCTATTCTGATGTATCCCTCTTTCTCCCTTCCAGCAGTAAAACTACCTGCTTCTATTCTGATGTATCCCTCTTTCTCCCTTCCAGCAGTAAAACTACCTGCTTCTATTCTGATGTATCCCTCTTTCTCCATTCCAGCAGTAAAACTACCTGCTTCTATTCTGATGTATCCCTCTTTCTCCCTTCCAGCAGTAAAACTACCTGCTTCTATTCTGATGTAACCCTCTTTCTCCCTTCCAGCAGTAAAACTACCTGCTTCTATTCCGATGTATCCCTCTTTCTCCCTTCCAGCAGTAAAACTACCTGCTTCTATTCTGATGTATCCCTCTTTCTCCCTTCCAGCAGTAAAACTACCTGCTTCTATTCCGATGTATCCCTCTTTCTCCCTTCCAGCAGTAAAACTACCTGCTTCTATTCCGATGTATCCCTCTTTCTCCCTTCCAGCAGTGAAACTACCTGCTTCTATTCTGATGTATCCCTCTTTCTCCCTTCCAGCAGTAAAACTACCTGCTTCTATTCTGATGTATCCCTCTTTCTCCCTTCCAGCAGTAAAACTACCTGCTTCTATTCCGATGTATCCCTCTTTCTCCCTTCCAGCAGTGAAACTACCTGCTTCTATTCTGATGTATCCCTCTTTCTCCCTTCCAGCAGTAAAACTACCTGCTTCTATTCCGATGTATCCCTCTTTCTCCCTTCCAGCAGTGAAACTACCTGCTTCTATTCTGATGTATCCCTCTTTCTCCCTTCCAGTGGTTAAACTACCTGCTTCTATACCGATGTATCCCTCTTTCTCCCTTCCAGTGGTTAAACTACCTGCTTCTATACCGATGTATCCCTTATTCTCCAATTTCCAGCGGTAAAACTACCTGCTTCTATTCCGATGTATCCCTCTTTCTCCCTTCCAGTGGTTAAACTATCTGCTTCTATACCGATGTATCCCTCTGTCTCACTTCCAGTGGTTAAACTACCTGCTTCTATACCGATGTATCCCTTATTCTCCAATTTCCAGCGGTAAAACTACCTGCTTCTAATCCTATGTCCTCACTATCAGGATCTACAGTGAGTTAAACTCAGCAAAAAAAGAAATGTTCGCTCACTGTCAACTGCGTTTATTTTCAGCAAACTGTGTAAATAGTTAAATGAACATAACAGGATTCAACAACTGAGACATAAACTGAACAAGTTCCACAGACATGTGACTAACAGAAATTGAATAATGTGTCCCTGAACAAAGTGGGGGTGGTAATTTCTTGGGGGAATGGCCCTGGACCTAGCCCTCACCCTCCGATCCATCAGGTCCCAGACGTGCTCAATGGGATTGAGATCCGGGCTCTTTGCTGGCCATGGCCGAACACTGACATTCCTGTCTTGCATGAAATCACGCACAGAATGAGCAGTATAGCTGGTGGCATTGTCATGCTGGAGGGTCATGTCAGGATGAGCCTGCAGGAAGGGTACCACATGAGGAGGAGGATGTCTTCCCTGTAACGCACATCGATGAGATTGCCTGCAATGACAACAAGCTCAGTCCGATGATGCTGTGATACACTGCCCCAGACCATGATGGACCATCCACCTCCAAATTGATCCCTCTCCAGAGTACAGGCATCGGTGTAACGCTCATTCCTTTGACGATAAACGCGACTCCGACCATCACCCCTGGTGAGACAAAACCACAACTTGTCAGTGAAGAGCACTTTATGCCAGTCCTGTCTGACCGGATTGTTGTTGTTGCCATCCTGTACCTGTCTGGCAGGTGTGATGTTCGGATGTAACGATCCTGTGCAGATGTTGTTACACGTGGTCTGCCACTGCGAGCTGTCTTTCCTGTCTCCCTGTAGCTCTGTCTTAGGCGTCTCACAGTACGGACATTGCAATTTATTGCCCTGGCCACATCTGCAGTCCTCATGCTTCCTTGTAGCATGCCTAAGGCACGTTCACACAGATGAGCAAGGACCCTGGGCATCTTTCTTCTGGTGTTTTTCATTCAGTAGAAAGGTGTCTTTAGTGTCCTATGTTTTCACAACTGTGACCTTAATTGCCTACCATCTGTAAGCTGTTAGTGTCTTAACGACCGTTCCACATGTGCATGTTCATGAATTGTTCATGGTTCATTGAACAAGCAGTGTTTAAACCCTTTACAATGAAGATCTGTGACGTTATTTGGATTTTTACTAATTATCTTTGAAAGACAGGGTCCTGAAAAAGGGACGTTTCTTTTTTTGCTGAGTTTATCTGCTTCCCAAGTGGCACCCTATTCCCTGTATAGTGTGCTACTTTTAACCAGGGCCCATAGTGCATTTCTTTTTAACACAGCCCTATGTAAATAACTGGGTGCCATTTGTGATACAGCCTTAGCGCCTCCCTAATGGCACACCCAGTACTTCTGAAATATGCATTTGGTTCTGAATACAGAGACCAGTGGAAATTCAGAGATGGAGCGGCCTTGTCAGCAGCCAGAGTGATCGGCCAGCCTCCCTATTCTATTGTCTGAATATTTGATGATGTTAATCAGGAGAAAAACAGCACTAAGCACTTTGTTCCTTTCCGTTCTCCCAGCTGAATGAAGGAACGCACGCAGGCAGGCGGACGGGCAGGCAGGCAGGAGAAGGACCATGGTGGCTGGAAATAATAGATGGGGAAGTGATGAAATATTCACTGTGTGCTGTGTGATGACTGAGGTCACACAGATGGGATGGAAAGAAGTCCCAATGCAGGGCCGACGCTCGGAGAGCTGGGAGGAGGGTTAGGGGAATGGGTTTAGAATAGTTTGGGTTGAAATGACATTGCTGCACTGCATCCCACAATGCCAGTGAGGAATATACCTTTTTAGATAGATGGCTTCATTCCAATGTTCTTTTCTCTCTGAAAGTATCCAACTTTTTGATGGAGAGATGGATGTATAGACACTGTAGATGGGTTGAATAATGGATGGCTGTATAGACACTGTAGATGGTTTGAATAATGGATGGATCTATAGACACTGTAGATGGGTTGAATAATAGATGGATGGATGGATAGACACTGTAGATGGTTTGAATAATGGATGGATGGATGGATCTATAGACACTGTAGATGGGTTGAATAATGGATGGATGGATGTATAGACACTGTAGGTGGATTGAATAATGGATGGATGTATAGACACTGTAGATGGGTTGAATAATGGATGGATGGATGTATAGACACTGTAGATGGGTTGAATAATGGATGGATGGATGGTTGTATAGACACTGTAGGTGGATTGAATAATGGATGGATGTATAGACACTGTAGATGGGTTGAATAATGGATGGATGAATGGATGTATAGACACTGTAGATGGGTTGAATCATGGATGGATGTATAGACACGGTAGGTGGATTGAATAATGGATGGATGTATAGACACTGTAGATGGGTTGAATAATGGATGGATGGATGGATGTATGGATGTATAGACACTGTAGGTGGTTTGAATAATGGATGGATGTATAGACACTGTAGGTGGTTTGAATAATGGATGGATGTATAGACACTGTAGATGGGTTGAATAATGGATGGATGGATGTATAGACACTAGATGAGTTGAATAATGGATGGATGTATAGACACTGGAGATGGGTTGAATAATGGATGGATGGATGTATAGACACTAGATGAGTTGAATAATGGATGGATGTATAGACACTGGAGATGGGTTGAATAATGGATGGATGGATGTATAGACACTAGATGAGTTGAATAATGGATGGATGGATGTATATACACTGTAGATGGTTTGAATAATGGATGTATAGACACTGTAGATGGATTGAATAATGGATGGATGTATAGACACTGTAGATGGGTTGAATAATGGATGGATGGATGTCTAGACACGAGATGAGTTGAACAATGGATGGATGTATAGACACTGTAGATGGGTTGAATAATGGATGAATGTATAGACAATGTAGATGGGTTGAATAATGGATGGATCTATAGACACTGTAGATGGGTTGAATAATGGATGGATGGATCTATAGACACTGTAGATGGGTTGAATAATGAATGATGGATGGATGGATGTATAGACACTGTAGATGGGTTGAATAATGCATGGATGGATGGATGGATAGACACTGTAGATGGGTTGAATGATGGATGGATGGGGGGGGGTTGATGCACACAGGGACACCGTCCGGGACTATATTAAGGACAATATAAAGGACTATATAAAGGACTATATTAAGGACTATATAAAGTACTATATAAAGTTTGGGAGATAAGTAGGAGAGGAGAAGTGGTGCATTCCCAATCATTAGATGTTAATGTCATGCAGACTAGGTGGCAGTCCCTCTCCCACCTCATCCTGACCACCACACACCATGCCTGAATCCATCAGGTCCCATCTCACAGTTATACAAGCTGAAACATTGGCGCTCCCACACTTTCCTTTCCTCCCACACTTCCCTGTATGAAACATTTATGAATCCTCTGTGTGGCTAAGGGCACTGCAGGAGCGCTGGGACAGACCCAGTGCCTTTGGAGAACCAATCACTGATTAATTTATAAGGAAGGGAAAGTGTATGTTCAATGTACTATTTACTCTTCACGTCTTGGTGATTCTATACTGGGCTATTTTAGGTCTAATGTTGATGTCCCACCTCAAAACATATCACAAGTAGATTGATGGGGATGGATAGAAGGATTGAGGTAGACAGAAGAGAGGGAGGTAGAGAGAGGCAGAGCTGGAGAGGCAGAAAGAGAGATGGAGAACTAAGAGATTTCAGTGGCAAACAGCCCCAGAGGTCTAGGCTCTCTATAGAATCCTGACTCGTACTCACCTGTTGCAGTAGCCTGTGATAGAAAAACTGCCACCATGTTATTACTCATGACCAGCACATCATATCCTCTCTGATGATGACGCTGTGTTTCCGATTAGTCCGGGAATTCCCATGGAAACCCCATCGATTACGAGGCCGTCAAATTGATCGCCCGTGGCAGCCCAGAAAGTGGAATATGCTTGTGTGACTCGTTTTGTGGCCTAGATTGAATACGGATGGAATGGATGCACTGATCTTTTTCAAATCTGTTTTTGAGTTTCGAGTATGTTTCCATATAAAAACACCCATGGTTATAAATCCACAGTTGTGTCTAAAATGGCACCGTATTTCCTAAATAGTGCACTACTTTTGACCAGAGCACTACGGGCCATGGTCAATAATAGTGCATGATATATAAACTATATATAAACTAGGTTGTCATTTGGGGTGCAGCTGTTGGAGCCTCTGGGTGTGTTTTGTGCTTGTCTGGTTAAGGACTGACAAATAGACATAGTGTGTGTCCCGAATGGCACCCTTTCCCCAATGCAGTGCACTACTTTTGACCAGCACCTTATTGTAGCCCTAAAGGTAGTGCACTTAACAGGAAATAGGGTGCCATTTGGGGGACACAGTACATGCATCGTTTCACAAGGCACTTCAAAACAACAACAAAACCCGTTTTTCTGTGGTTATTACTGCTTCCTGTGGTTACATGATCCGGTTCTCCTCGCTGCTGCCTGACAGACAACACTTATATTGATATTGGATCAGGTCTCTAAATAAACTGGTTCATGTTTTTTCTCAACTTTCACCCTCTTAATTTGAAATTGTTCACTCATGGTACATGAAACGGAATGAGTCTTTGATGTCTCTATTCCCATTAAAATCTTTGCTTCCTATCAGCTGTAAAGGAAAGACGAGCAGTTTGAATGGAATCATGTCCTGAAAGGGATTATAAGTTATCGACCTCAGTAGAGCAAATCATTCTTCATTAATCCTGAGAAATATTTCCATCTACGGGAATGTGGTTGTGTTTAAATGGTCCTTCAGAGAGAACTACAGGGAGATTTGTATAATGGTGGTCATTGTCTATGATTGGCTATGTACAGTACTATAGGCCTAAATGCAGTTTTATATTTTTACACGGAACAACAATATAAACGCAACATGTAAAGTGTTGGTTCCATGTTTCATGAGCTGAAATAAAAGATCCCAGAAATGATCCATTCGCACAAAAAGCTTTTCTCTCAAATGTTGTGCATACATTTGTTTACATCCCTGTTAGTGAGCCGTTCTTATTTGCCAAGATAATCAAATCAATAAAATGAAATTGTATTTGTCATGTGCTGAACACAACCTTACTGTGAAATGTTTACTTACAAGCCCTTAGCCAACAATGCAGTGACGGAAATAGAGTTAAGAAAATACTTACTAAATAAAGTTTTAAAAAAGTAACATTAAAATAACAAGGCTAATATACAGGGGGTACTTGTACCGAGTCAATGTGCAGGGGTACAGGTTAGTTAAGGTAATTGAGGTTATTTGAATATGTAGGTGAGGGGTAAAGTGACTATGCATAGATAATAAACAGCGAGTAGCAGCAGTGTAAAGGGGAGGGGGGGCAGAGAGAACAGTCTATGACTTGGGTGACTGGAGTCTTTGACAATTGTTCCATCCACCTGGCAGGTGTGGCATATTAAAGAGCTGACATTGATGTTTGGGATGCTCTGGATCGACGTGAACGACGGGGTATTCCATTCCCCGCCGATATCCAGCTACTACCCACAGCCATTAAAGAGGAGTGGGACAACATTCCTCAGGCCACAAACCGTCAACCTGATCAACTCGATGCGAAGGAGATGTCGCGCTGTATGAGGCAAATGGTGGTCATACCAAATACTGATACTGGTTTTCTGATCCACGCCCCTACCTTTTCTTTTTAAGGTGTCTGTCACCAACATATGTATATCTATATTCCCAGTTGTGAATTCCATAGATTAGGGCCTAATGAATTCATTTTGATTGGCTGATTTCTTTATTTGAACTGTAACTCAATAAAATCTTTGAAATGGTTGCTTGTTGTGTTTATCTTTTTGTTCAGTGTAGCTATTTGCTTCGCCAGATGATTCGGAAAGCTTAGCATTAGCTAGCAGCCAAAACATGATGCTATCCAATTCTATATTCTTGTGTGTGTGTGTGTGTGTGTGTGTGTGTGTGTGTGTGTGTGTGTGAGTGAGTGCATGCATGTAAGGTTTGCCTCCATGTAGTTATGTTTTGGCCCAGAGCTGTGTAGAAAACAGGCTTTAGACAGGAAAGGGATTCACTTCAGTTAAATACCAACTGGAGCAATTTGTCACTAAAATGAAGGGGACAGCCTGAAAGTTTGACCGCCTGTTTGCCAAAGCAATTAAATACCTTTCTGGATGAGAGTGTGTCCAATTCACTGCCTCAGACTAGGGGTGAGGGTAGGCTTTCTTTCTCGTTCTCTCTGTCTCTGTCTCTCTGTCTCTCTCTCTGTCTCTGTCTCTGTCTCTGTCTCTCAGACACAGACCAGACCAGACCAGACCAGACAATGTTGTCATAGCACAATTTTCCCACACCACATATCATATACATCATTAGTCATCCTAAAATTGACATTTGGATTGGGGGGAAACGTAATCTTGCCTCCTAGCAGGGTGGGGGATGTATTTTCTCTGGTAATAAATATTTTAAGCAGGTGTACATGCGGTTAGACCACTTTAGTTCTGCTCTGTAATTGGAGGTGTAGCGGCTAGATTACCGCCCGTTTTATCTTGTTTGCTGTCCTTCCCGTTAAGGTGTGAATTTAAGGAGAATTACTGCTGATCAATGTGGATTAGTGTAGTAGTCTAGCTCCTGTCTGGGCATCTCAGCACTGGTATTAGGTGTGTGCATGCCCATGCGTTTTGGGCCTCTTCACCACTAGTATTACACGCCTATAGTGACAACAGGAGGGGGCTCAAAAGGCTTACGAGCTGACTAATGGCCACCGTTGTCTCATGCTGTTACCCATGCTCACAAGCACAGCAGAGGCCTTGATGGATCTTTCTGTAGGTGCCAGTCTTCATGCCCAAGCTCTGGATAGATCACAGGGATGTGTGGAGTGTCAGAGTGCTAGGTGCTTAACGGGAAGAGGAAGGGGGGAGTCGGTTGTCAAACCAGCCCCTCATCCCCTCTCCTCAGATACAGCTACCCCCCACTGCCTCTCCCTCACCCCCTTCCTGCCCATGCCAGCCCCAGATCAAAGGGGAGGAACATGAAAGGCATCTGAGAGATACGCTCTCAATATCCTCTTTCTCTCTCTCAAACTCCTCTCACTCTCTCCAACCTCCTTTCACCATCTCCCCCTGTATATCAACGGCTCACCCTCTCCCATCTCTCTCACTGAGGACTAGTGAGATATCAATGGAGAGGCAGAGGGTGTGGGTGAGATAGACTCATGGGTTTATTGCTCCATTGTTGTTGCTCTCTGCAGGAAGAGAAGGCATTAATTCTCTCCAAGGAGGAGGGAGCTCCACACTTCCTCCTCCTCCACCTCCTCCACTCTCAGGTGAGGCTGCAGGCAGAGATCCACTTGGAATAAGCTTTTTGACCTCCAAAGTTCATTGTCAAGAAACTTTCTCTCCCTCTGAATGCTCAAACGTGCCCGTCATGCTTCTCCACAATTAGCGAAGCTGTGGCGCCACTGAATGTTTCGTGATGCGTCACTAAAACTTGGACCCTCTTTGGTGAACTTTCGGGAACTTGTCATATAAGAGCCAGAGATTTGAAAATTGAAAATTGAACATCTGTCCACGTCCAAGTGGCCTTGTCGAATTGTCAGACAGGGAGAAGTGTTTGTCTGACGCAGTCAGTGCAGGCTGTCTCCTCTCTGGGCAAGTGTGTCCTCTCATACCCACACAGAGAGATGGAGGAGGAGAGAGAGGAGCGAGTTTTTTTGGAGGGACTCTTTCTCACAATTTGGCAACCCTGCGCCACTTTTGAGATTCTTGAGAAAACTCTTCAGACAAACAGAGCTCCAATAAGTGGTTTTAGATGACTGATCTCAGAATATGGGTTTTGTCTAAGGAGTCTGCAATCTCCTCCCTGTCGGCTGGACTGCATCTCTGTGAAAGCCGCTCCAGCTTCCATGCATATTTTATTTCTGATTCTTTCTTTATTTCTCTTCTCCTCTTACTAACTATTCATGGCTCCAGTCGATTTAGGGCAAAACGGGGCCTTTCACGAGCGCATAAATATTGCATGATTGATAAATGCTGGTCCATTTGATTATGAGTGGGGTGATGTACGTATGTGTGTGGTGGTTAGCTAGCGCTGTGCGGTGCGTTGGAAACTGGGAAAGGGCTCTGGAGTGGGTGGAGAGAGGAGGCAAGGCCCTGCAAAGTGCACATCATAAGTGGATGGGTATTTAAAAATGAATCATGTTTAGTGGAGGGAGGCCCAACAACATGAGTTTTTCACTCCCTCTAAATGCCTTCAAACGGCCAGCTGGCAAGCTTTTCAAGGAGTTGTACTAACTACTCCGACCCACAAATGAATGAGGGCTGATTACTTTGTCATTAATGATTCTAGCACAATTGGAATGTACATACTGTATGTCTAGAGTGAAGGCCCATTCCCTCTCCACTCCTTGGCACATTGTGTCTCTAGTCCCATTGCAACTTGGTTTGAATTCAAACACCGTCACACCACATAGCATTCAAAAGGTCTATCAACCTAGGCAGAATAACTTAGCTAGCTCTTTAAATGGCTAAGGAAAGAAAACCATTTAGGAACATGTACTCACCAATACTTCCTTGTCGGCTGGTTTAATATGTGCATATTCAACAAAAAAGCAGAAGAACGCTGCCATAACGCTACCACACGTATCACCGTGAAGCCTGGCAATAAACGGAATGTCAACTAAATTCCACTTCAAAGTGTCTGATTTTAATATAAAAGGATTCTCATTTTGCAACAGGGTGCCTCTTTCATCACCCCCGATTGCTTCTCGCAAGTGTGTGTGGTGTGCATGTGTGTGTGTGTAGTGTGCATGTGTGTGTGTGGTGTGCATGTGTGTGTGTGCGTAGAGCGAATGTAGGAATGTGCAATAACCCCACAACTCTTTGGGTGTAATTTCTGCGTCTGAGACCGAAAAGCGATTACATTGAACTGTGCAGTGCGGAGGCCTAAATAACATCAGCATGAAGCGTTTACACACAGAGTCAGTGTTTCTGTGATGACGAGCGTGTCGTGTCAGCGTGACAGATAAGGAGGCTTTGGGAATAAATGCAATCTGCTTTAATTGTGTAAAGAGAACATGAGAGATGTCAGTGTGAGTTATGCTAATGATAAACCATACTGGAGCGCGCACACACACACACTCATTCATACAGTACACACTGATAGACACACACACACGGATACAGTAAGCATACACACACACATATACTCATTCATACAGTACACACTGATAGACACACACATGGATACAGTAAGCATACACACACACATACTCATTCATACAGTACACAATGATAGACACACACACACGGATACAGTAAACATACACACACATACGAACACACACACATACTGAATCAAATTAAAATAAGAAACAAAGCTCAAACGTGTTTGTATACCAACTTACTTGTAAACAGGCAAGAAAATAAGCCAACACGTGCAAAAATACTTGAGCTATTTTAACCTACAGACAAATTCCAAGGTATTTACACGAAAGCTGTTGTATTTGACTGTGTCTGATATTTCCTGTGTTATATTTTTCCACATCCTTGCCCTATAGAAAAGATACTGCCTAAATCTTTGGCCAAAGCAAGGGGAGATTTACATTGGTGTAGTGTAGATGCTATTGTTCCATAGCATTAGACTAGGATTGACATGAGCTCCTTGCTACAGCCTTCAGAGTGTAGGCTAAGTATAATACATGGGAGCGGGAGGCTAATCTTCTAAGAATTGGTTGATTAGCTGTAGTTGTGTGATGAACAGAACAGCCAAACACATCCCATTGAAAACCTCTTGGCAGGACCAGCATCCAGCCTTCCAGTCTACAATTCTTTCTTTCTCTTTCTCTCTCGTATCTATTGTCTCTCGTCTCCTATCTCTGTCTCTGACACTCTCTGTCGCGATCTCTATTCTAGTTTTTCCTCTGTCTCTCTCTTTTTCTCTCTTTATCTCTCTATTTCTGGCTATTTCTCCCTCTCTGTCTCTCTGTCTCAATTTCTATTCTCTCTTCTCGCTCTCTGCCATAGCTCCAACAGACCAGTGCTGACTGGCAGGTAGTCAGGCATCTCTGACCTTGCCAGTTTTCCTTCCTTCCTTATCCTCACAACCAAATATGTTTGTGTGTTTGCCAGTGTAGGCTCCTCAGAGGAGGAAGGGGAGGACCTATTTTTATGACGAATGTCGTAAAAATAGTGAAACATTAAAAAGGCTATCCTTTTTAAATAAAACTATATTAAATAAATTCAAGTCACCAAAAAAACGATTATAACACACTATTTTGCAATGAAGGTCTACAGTAGCCTCAACAGCACTCTGTAGGGTAGCACCATGGTGTAGCCGGGGGACAGCTACACTCTACAAAGCAAATGTATTACAAATAAAGAACTGATCACATTTACATACACTACCGTTCAGAGGTTCTGGGGTCACTTAGAAATGTCCTTGTTTTACATGAAAACATATATGAAATTAGTTGCAAAAGGAATAGGAAATATAGTCAAGACTTGACAAGTTTATAAATAATGATTTTTAATTGAAATAATAATTGTGTCCTTCCAACTTTACTTTCGTCAAAGAATCCTCCATTTGCAGCAATTACAGCCTTGCAGACCTTTGACATTCTAGTTTTCAATTTGTTGTGGTAATCTGAAGAGATTTCACCCCATGCTTCCTGAAGCACCTCCCACAAGTTGGTTTGGCTTGATGGGCACTTCTTACGTACCATACGGTCAAGCTGCTCCCACAACAGCTCACTAGGGTTGAGATCCGGTGACTGTGCTGGCCACTCCATTATAGACAGAATACCAGCTGACTGCTTATTTCCTAAATAGTTCTTGCATAGTTTGGAGTTATGCTTTGGGTCATTGTCCTGTTGTAGGAGGAAATTGACTCAAATTAAGCGCCATCCACAGGGTATGGCATGGCGTTGCAAAATGGAGTGATAGCCTTCCTTCTTCAAGATCCTTTTTACCCTGTACAAATCTCCCACTTTATCACCACCAAAGCACCCCCAGACCATCACATTGCCTCCGCCATGCTTGACAGAAGGCATAAAGCACTCCTCCAGAATCTTTTCATTTTTTCTGCGTCTCACGAATGTTCTACTTTGTGATCCGAACACCTCAAACTTAGATTTGTATATCCATAACACTTTGTTCCAGTCTTCCTCTGTCTAGTGTCTGTGTTATTTTGCCCATCTTAATCTTTTCTTTTTGGCCTAGAAGGCCAGCCTCCCGGAGTCGCCTCTTCACTGTGGACGTTGAGACGGGTACTATTTAATGAGCTGCCAGTTGAGGACTTGTGAGACATCTGTTTCTCAAACTAGACACTCTAATGTACTTGTCCTCTTGCTCAGTTGTGCACCGAGGCTTCCCACTCCTCTTTCTATTCTGGTTAGAGCCAGTTTGCACTGTTCTGTGCAGGGAGTAGTACACAGCATTGTACAAGATCTTCAGTTTCTTGGCAATTTCTCGCACGGATTACCCTTCATTTCTCAGAACAACAAAAAATCTGCCGTTTCCAGGTACAATAGTCATTTACAACATTAGCAAAGTCTACACAGTTTCTGATAAATTTGATGTTATTTTAATGGACAAAAAAATTGTTTTTTTTTCAAAAACACAGACATTTCTAAGTGACCCCACACTTTTGAACGGTAGTGTACGTATTCAGACCCGACACTACAAGCTTGGCACACATGTATTTGGCGGGTTTCTCCCATTCTTCTCTGCGGATACTCTCAAGTTTTGTCAGGTAGAATAGGGAGCATTGCAGCTGTTTTCAGATATCTCCAGTTACGTTCAATCGTCCGGGCTCTTGCTAGGCCCCTCAAGGACATTCAGAGACTTGTCCCGAAGCCACTCCTGTATTGTCTTGGCTATGTGTTTAGGGTTGTTGTCCTTTGTGAAGGTGGAACTTCATCCCCAGTCTGAGGTCCTGAGCGCTCTGGAGCAGATTTTCATCAATACAATTTAGCTAATAGCCATGTAATCTCCATAGATGGGTTTCCAAGTAGCCACACACAAGCTTAGATCTCCCTGCACAATGCAAACCATTAGATTCTGGAGCAGTGGAAACGCGTTCTCTGGAATAATGAATCACACTTCACCATCTGCTAGTCCGACGGACGAACCTGGGTTAGGCAGATGTTAGGAGAACGCTACCTCCACCAATGCATAGTACCCATCTGTAAAGTTTGGTGGAGGAACGATGGTCTTGGGCTGTATTTCATGGTTTGGGCAAGGCCACTTAGTTCCAGTGAAGGGAAATCTTAACACTACAGCATACAATGGAATTCTAGACAATTCTGTGCTTCAAACTTGATGATGACAGTTTGGGGAAGGCCCTTAACCATTTCAGCATGACAATGTACTTATGTACAAAGCAAGGTCCATACAAGAAATGGTTTGTCAAGATCGGTGTGGAAGAACTTGACTGGCCTGCACAGAGCCCTGACCTCAACTCCATCAAACACCTTTGGGATGAATTGGAGTGCGATGGGACAAGGAAATCCAGGCCGGCCAAACCCTCCCCTAACCCGGACGATGCAGGGCTAATTGTGCATCGCCTCATGGGTGTCACGGCCAGCTGTGACACAACCTGGGATCGAACCCAGGGCTGTTGTAACCCCCACTGCGATGCAGTGCTTTAGACCGCTGCGCCACTCAGGAGGCCCTCAGCTAGCTAGTTTAGCCTTATCAATCACCCGTCTCAAACAGAGAGGGATGCTATGTTACCTAGCTGGCAATGGCTATCCAACACTGGATAGCCATAGCCAAGTCAAGGTAAGCTTTTGGTTTTATTAATTTAGTGCCACCGGGGCCCGCTGGTGTAACTGCTTGCTAACAGAACTGCTTGATTGTAGAGGGTTTACTAACGTGTTAGTCATAGTACCTATGTTTGCCTTCACATTAGCTAATATGGTGACAACGATGTAGGCTTTGTGTAGAAGTTAGCGGTTATGATATGAAGGTTTGGCTTGGAAAGTTTTTTTTGCCCCTGTTTACAGACAGCTGATGTGTTGTGCACTGAGGTGAGAGGGAGTAGGTGCGAGACGTAATCATCCAGCGATCAAAGGACTCATATGCTGTTTGTATGTGGCTGCTGTGAAAGCAGTGGTGTGCCGACATGACCAGTGATGTGCCGACATACTCGTACTCATAATAGTTTCGTAAATTGACAGATGATAGTCGGGAAAAACGGAATTGTTTTAATATGCCTAAATAGATGTTGGCAAAATACCTCCCTGCATGTTCTCACTGAATATTTTTTTAGGAGAAGCTCACAGAGGGGTGGGTGTGTATATGTGTATGTGTCTGTGTGTCCTCAATTTGAAGCAGTCAGCCATGTTTGCTATCACTCAGTCAGAATGCACATTTGTTTAATATTTTTTTCCTTGTCCCGCTAGTTAGATATTATGCACACTGATAGGTTGATATCAAACCTTCCTTTCCATGTGATTTGTCATAGTAGCAGCCAGTAGCAATCTAAATGGTCAGACGGAAAACATGCGAGGAAAAGTGACCGGTGAAAGCGAGTGAACAGAGAAATACAGCTTCACTCAGGATCAACGTACAGCCTGCCCTTTTCTTAATAGACAGGCAAACTAGCCAGTTGAGTTATTTAGACTGCACGTAACTGACTCAGACAGCACTATATGGTTGAGAAAGTCTGTGACTGACTGACATGAGAAAGATGTTTTTTTTTCACGGATAATTACAAAAAATTTGCTGATCATAATCATATCCAAGAAATTACCCATGTCTGTTAGGATACTCGTTTTGTCCGACTACTCGGCACACCCCTACATGAAAGTGAATTGTGTTAGCGTGTGATCAGGGGTGTATTCATTCCATCGATTCTGTTGAAAAACATTTCTTAAATGGAAGCAAACGGAGTGAAACGGGCGCACACATACCTGAATTTGTCCAATAGAAACTCTTGTATGTAACTGTTGGACTGATGATTATACCCTAGATCAGCTAGAGGCAGGCAAGATTGTGCAAGGCTCTATCGAATGTGTCAATGTCTGTCACCTTGATTCCTTATGTAGTAGCCTAAACCTATCGACGTTACATTGAGCTGGGTGAATAGAATATGAATGACATTCATCCAATATGCTGTAATAGAAATAAGGCCATGCTCATAAAAAATATAATTGTCCTCCCTCATCTTAAATGGCACCAACCGCCACTGGTGCTTGTGTGTGTGTGTGCGTGTGCGTGCGTGTGTGTACGCATACATGTGTTCATGTTAGAGTGTGTGACAGAGACAGAAAAGGGAAACAGAAATGTTGAAACTTCATTACTGTTCGCAAAACAATGTCCATTACAGGCTAGAACACTTTACAATGCAAGAAGATACTGGTAGCTTCCAGCTTCGTAGGCTAACTTTCCTTGCTAGTTTACAGCTGAAGCCAAAATCAATTCACCCCCCCCCCCCCCACCCGTTGTTTGTGACAATATTCAAACCATAACGCAAAATATACTAATTTCAAAGCTGATTGCCACCAAAACCGTATTAATTCACTTAATCGGTCTGTCCCAAAGATGATGTATTGCCTCAGTGACCTGACTCTGTGTGTGTATAGAGCGTTGACGGGCTGTCCCCCCCCTTCTTTCTTCATGAAATATATCATTACTGGTTAAAGAGAGAGCGCACACTTTTATAAAATAAGCTACTTCTATGCAAATGTTGTTGATCAGTATAATACAATAACTCTCATATGGAAAGGAAATATAGTGTTTATCATCTGTAGCCCCATGAGATCAGCCAAATCAAGCTCAATAACTCAGTGCATGCACACACTCCTAATGCATATGCATTCACCTGCATTGTGAATAGGCCTAAGCTACATTTTGATGTACCCAGTTTATCAATAGACTAAAGATCTATCATTTAAATATACAGTACCAGTCATAAGTTTGGACACCTACTCATTAGAGTTTTTCTTTATTTTTACTATTTTCTACATTGGAGAGTAATAGAGAAGAAATGAACACTATGAAATAATACATATGGAATCATGTAGAACCAAAAAAAGTGTTAAACAAATTAAAATATATTTGATAGATTATTCAAAGGAGCCACCCTTTGTCTTGATGACAGTTTTGCACATTATAGGCATTCTCTCAACCAGCTTCATGAGGTAGTCACCTAGAATGCATTTCAATTAACAGGTGTGTGTGACTTGTAAAAAGTTAATTTGAGGCCTAACGTCGTCCGGGTTAGGGAGGGTTTGGCCCGGCAGGGATATCCTTGTCTCAATAAGTTAATTTGTGGAATTTCTTTCCTTAATGCGTTTGAGCCAATCAGTTGTGTTGTGACAGGGTAGGGTTGGTATACAGAAGATAACTCTCTATGGTAAAATACTAAGTCCATATTATGGCAAGAACAGCTCATAAAAGCAAAGAGAATCGAAAGTCCATCATTGCTTTAAGACATGAAGGTCAGTCAATCAGGAACATTTCAAGATCTTTGAACGTTTCTTCAAGTGCAGTCGCAAAAACCATCAAGCGCTATGATGAAACTGGATCTCATGAGGACCGCCACAGGAAAGGAAGACCCAGAGTTACCTCTGATGCAGATGATAAGTTCAATTAGATTTACCAACCTTAGAAATCACGGAGTTCAAGGAACAGACACGTCTCAACATCAACTGTTCAGAGGAGACTGCGTGAATCAGGCCTTCATGGTCAAATTTCTGCAAAGAAACCAGTACTAAAGGACACCAATAATAAGAAGAGCCTTGCTTGGACCAAGAAACACAAGCAATGGACATTATACCAGTGGAAATCTGTCCTTTGGTTTGATGAGTCCAAATTTGAGATTTTTGGTTCCAACCGTCGTGTCTTTGTGAGACGCAGAGTAGGTAAACGGATGATCTCTGCATGTGTGGTTCCCACTGTGAAACTTGGAGGAGGAGGTGTGATGGTGTGGGGTTGCTTTGCTGGTGACACTGTCCGTGATTTATTTAGAATTCAAGGCACACTTAACCAGCATGGCTACCACAGCATTCTGCAGCGATATGCCATCCCAGCTGGGTGGCACTTAATGGGACTATCATTTGTTTTACAGGACAATGACCCAAAACACACCTCCAGGCTGTGTAAGGGCTATTTGACCATGAAGGAGAGGGATGGAGTCCTGCATCAGATGATCTGGCCTCCACGATCACCTGACCTACACCCAATTGAGATGGTTTGGGATGAGTTGGACCGCTGAGTGAAGGAAAAGCAGCCAACAAATGCTCAGCATATGTGGGAACTCCTTCAAGACTGTTGCATTCCAGATGAAGATGGTTGAGAGAATGCTAAGAGTGTGCAAAGCTGTCATCAAGGCGATGGGTGGCTACTTTGAAGAATCTAAAATATATTTAGATTTGCTTAACACTTTTTTGGTCACTGCATGATTCCATATATGTTATTTCAGAGTTTTGATGTCTTCTCTATTATTCTACAATGTAGAAAATTGTAAAAATAAAGAATGACTAGGTGTGTCCAAACTTTTGACTGGTACTGTATACACATTTGAAGTCGGGAGTTTACATACACCTTAGCCAAACCCTGTCTTAGGTCAGTTAGGATCACCACTTTATTTGAAGTATGTGAAATGTCAGAATAATAGTAGAGAGAATGATTTATTTCAACTTTTAGTTATTTCATCACTTTCCCATTGGGTCAGACATTTACATACACTCAATTACTATTTGGTAGCATTGGCTTTAAATTGTATAACTTGGTTCAAACATTTTGGGTCGCCTTCCACAAGCTTCCCACAATAGGTTGGGTGAATTTTTGCCCCTTCCTCCTGACAGATCTGGTGTAACTGAGTCAGGTTTGTAGGCCTCCTTGCTCTCACATACCTTTTCAGTTCTGCCCACACATTTTCTATGAGATTGAAGTCAGGGCTTTGTGATGGCCACTCCAATATCTTGACTTTGTTGTCCTTAAGCCATTTTGCCACAACTTTGGAAGTATGCTTGGGGTCATTGTCCATTTGGAAGACCCATCTGATGTCTTGAGATGGTGCTTCAATATATCCACCATATTATCCTGCCTCATGATGCCATCTATTTTGTGAAGTGCACCAGTCCCTACTGCAGTAAAGCAACCCCTCAACATGATGCTGCCACCCCCGTGCTTCACGGTTGGGATGGTGTTCTTTGGCTTGCAAGCCTCCCCCTTTTTTCTCCAAACATAACAATGGTCATTATGGTCAAACAGTTCTATTTTTGTTTCATCAGACCAGAGGACATTTCTCCAAAAAGTACGATCTTTGTCCGCATGTGCTGCTGCAAACAATAGTCTGACTTTTTTCAGTCTGTTTTGGAGCAGTGGCTTCCTCCTTGCTGAGCTGCCTTTCAGGTTATGTCGATATTGGACTCTTTTTTTACTGTGGATATGGATACTTTTGTACCTGTTTCCTCCAGCATCTTCACCAGGTCCTTTCCTGTTGTTCTGGGATTGATTTGCACTTTTTGCACCAAAGTACGTTAATCTCTAGTAGACAGAACGTGTCTCCTTCCTGAGCGGTAAGACGGTTGTGGTCCCATGGTGTTTATACTTGCATACTATTGTTTGTACAGATGAACGTGGGACCTTCAGGCGTTTGGAAATTGGCTGATTTCTTTTGATTTCCCCATGGTGTCAAGCAAAGAGGCACTGAGTTTGAAGGTAGACCTTGAAATACATCCACAGGTACACCTCCAATTGACTCAAATTATGTCAATTAGCCTATCAGAAGCTTCTGAAGCCATGACATCATTTTCTGGATTTTTCCAAGCTGCTTAAAATGCACAGTCAATTTAGGCACAGGGAATTATAAGTGAAATAATTTGTCTGTAAACAATTGATGGAAAAATTACTTGTGTCATACACAAAGTAGATGTCCTAACCGACTTTCCAAAACTATAGTTTGTTAACAAGAAATTTGTGGAGTGGTTGGAAAATGACTTTTAATGACTGAAACCTAAGTGTATGTAAACTTCCGACTTCAACTGTAATATCTGTATTTTTTTTTAAATTGTTTATTTTAAATTTTAAGTCAGTTGAGTTAAGGGGGGGGGGAGTCAAGTATGAGTGTTAGTTCACGAAGGGTTGGGGTGCTGTGGGATTATTTAAGATTATTTTTGAAGAGGTACGTTTTCAGATGTTTTCGGGAAGATAGGCAGGATCTCTGCAGTCCTATCTTCAGGTGGAAGCTGGTTCCACCATTGTCTGATTGTAGAATTTATGAATTAGTGCATATATGGCTGTCTCTGAAAATGTTGAGGTACATTTTATTTTAAGGTAATGGTAATGATCTCAAAAGATGCCCAATGATTGAACATAGCAGTTGCTGCATGTATCTGTCTGGATCAAGTGCAATTCTTTGACTTTGGCTAACATGCCTTCTTGTTTTCCTCTGGTATCGTGATGGAATCGTGACACCAAACTGGTTTCGAAGTCGAAATTCTGTTATCATAAAAGCCCTACTCAATATAAACCATTCCTGTGAGTTGAGCCTTGTTGTAGCAGGCATAGTGTGTTGGCTAGGTCACCGTGGCGATGGTCTGTGTGTGAGAATGCGGTAATAATGGGATGTAGATGCTCTTTGTGCTCTGCCTCTCTGCCCAGTAACCACGAATACATGGCAACACAGCATCTTTATGGAAATGGGACAGCTGCCTACTGAGGGGCTGGACATGGGTAGTCAACTAGCAGTACTGTAAGTGTAAAGGTGTGTGTGTGTGCATATGTGTTTGCATGTGCTTGCGAGTTAGCATACATGTTTGTGTTTTGCTTCAGGTGTGCATCAGCTTCTCTCTCTCTCTCTCTCTCTCTCTCTCTCCTTATTTAACCTATCCTCTCTCTACCCTCTCCCTCCAGCTGGTGGCAGTGTATGAGGAGCAGGACCCTCACCATGGAGGCGATGGCACCAGTGCCAGCTCAACGGGCACACAGAGCCCTGACCCCTTCACTGGCGTCGCAGAGCTCAACTCCAGCAACATGTCCGCCTTCCAGCCCTACCAGACAAGCAGCGAGATAGAGGTTACCCCCTCCGCCCTGCGCAGCAGTAAGTGTCAGACTAGTGGTACTTTAGTTTGCCACTTGGCCATTAAGTGCTCTAGTGTGTCACAGCTATTGAAGACATGTATCTGTAAGAAAGAAGAGAGGAAACACTCTTGACCAATCAGCCCTGAATAAATCTGTTTTTTATATAGTTTAGTGAAGTTTTTTATGAGTCAGTTAGAGTTGTGTCCAGGGAGTGGCTTTGCGGTGAGTGAGATGGGCAGGTGGTATCATCCAGGGGACTGTGGCTGTACCATCCACTCAATCATGCATGATGATGGGGGAGAAACAGACCGGGTCTCTGATTAACACTGACAGCTGAACCTGGGGGTCACCACACACACACACACACACACACACACACACACACACACACACACACACACACACACACACACACACACACACACACACACACACACACAGACACACACAGACACAGACACAGACACACAGAGGCACAGACACCCAGTACCATAACATTTGCCTCCATCCCTCCCTAAGTCCATCCCTCAACTCCACCCTTTCCTACAGGTCGGACTTAGATACATAACATGCTGCTCAAGTTTTTGGGGCTTGCCTGTTTTGCATGTTATTTTGGCATTAATACGTGTCACATATCATTGCAAACAATGTGAAAAAATATATATATACAGTGGGGCAAAAAAGTATTTAGTCAGCCACCAATTGTGCAAGTTCTCCCACTTAAAAAGATGAGAGAGGCCTGTAATTTTCATCATAGGTACACTTCAACTATGACAGACAAAATGAGAAAGAAAAATCCAGAAAATCACATTGTAGGATTTTTAATGAATTTATTTGCAATTTATGGTTGAAAATAAGTATTGAATCAAGTCTACTGGCAAATCCTTTTTAATCCTTGTCATGTGAAGAGGAATAATGAAGACAAACTATTGATAAAACATATCGGCTATTGGACATAAACATTACACAACTATGTGGAGATCGCAAATTCAACAATGAGTGGTTTGTAAGGAATCGGTGACAGTGGCAAACTGCAAGCTTTGCAACTGGGACGTCGGGAATAAACAGTTCAAACTGGGAAAATACGCTTTGAATGGTCATTCAACTCAGATTTGTAAATCCGGCACCTCTCTATTTGATGAGAAAATTTGCCCACGAAGGACCGCTGCGCCACTTTCCTGTTCAAGCACATCACAACAACGTGAGTCCAAAAATGTCTTGTGCTGCTTCATAAATGATGTAGGATGCCAGAGATATGTATCCCGTAGCTAAGAAAGTAATACTAAGTGTATGTTGTGTGGTAACCTGTTGGTAGCCCATGTGCCTCACCCGGATAATTTTGACTATTTTCATCAACGCGGTATTGTAAACACATCGTTCCTGGCCGGTGTGTGCTTGTTTACTTTTTTGTTCAGCTTTGACAGTGCTACTGATAGTAGTGTTGGCGCTTGGCTTGCACGTGCAAATTCAGGACAAAAAATAATATTCTATAATAGAATTGTGTTATTTGACATGTTGAGATGACAATTAAAATCTTATTTAACACGTCAACTAATGTTAGGATGTGTATCCTTTTTGACACACAAAGACCCAAACCGTGTTCAATGTGCCTCACCCTAATAATTTGGTCTATTTTCACCTCTTAATTTAGCCTACTGTTCTAACTTGGTGGTGCACATGTTGCCTATAACCTGTTTTAGAGAAATGTAATCATTGAATATTGTAAGAGCTTTCATTGTCTGTTTGTATGCCCCCTTTATTTATCCTACGATTCTGACTTGTTGTACAGGGAGTAACTTGTAAGAACAGCCTTTGTTCTGAATTCTGTCGCTGTACATTTTAAAATTGCTGAACAAATAATTATATTGACTACGTCCGTCCTGGCTCGCTCATTAATGTCTTAATCGGTAATTACGGATTGCCTCTTATCCGCTTGTCGTCCCCTTATGCCATAGTTTGTACATCTCAATCGTCAGTAGAAACCACATTTGTTTAAGCAAGTCAGACATATCAGCTATGTTTTTTTAAAGGCGGCAAATGAGGCTGAATGAACTGTTTCGCTGCCAGACAAGGCTCCGCTGAAAGCCAGGTGTAGTAGTGTTAAAAAGGTGTTGGGACTGCTGTTGGGACTCTGCTGTTGGGACAGCTTTATGTAGTTTCTAACAGTTTGTGGGCACCGTTTGTCACCGTTGCAATTAATCTATTATTTAGTGTTGTGTAGTGGCTTTGCTGGCATGCATCCCACATGTTTTTGTTTTTCCCCAACAAGATTTACATGCTAAAATCACCACTGATTGTAACAGAGAAAAGTGCAATAACGATAGGAAAGGAATCAGAACGTGTTTGCAGACAGATATCTTCAAAGAAACATGGTCTATCGCCCTCTCCCTCCTTTTTCCCCAACAAACACATACCTCAAACAGACACAGACACAAACACAAACCTTAAACAGACACCAACACAAACCTCAATCAGACACCAACACAAACCTCAGACAGACACCAACACAACAGATGCCTCCCATGTTACTGGGTCTCTCCTTTGCACCAGTGATGTGGTGTTATTGTTTCTTCCACAATGCTATCTCACAGGGAGGTCTGGTACTGTACACAGCCCTCCGATGGGACTGCAGATTCTCCCCTCCCTTGGTTTTTATGAGCCATTGTGTATTGGAGGACTCTCTTTACCCCCTACTGAAACAGGTGTGTGTGTGCGCGTGCGTGTGTGTGTGTGTGTGTGTGTGTGTGTGTGTGTGTGTGTGTGTGTGTGTGTGTGTGTGTGTGTGTGTGTGTGTGTGTGTGTGTGTGTGTGAGCGTACGTGTATGTAAACTTCCAATCCTCGCGACCGTCGTTTTGGAATAATAGTACACTGCCTTCCAACAATCATAGCAGCAGGTATCCTGTTTTAAAGTGAACACTTTACGATTGTGTTTTATTGACAAAGTAAAGGAAGGTCATGTGCTGTTATATCTCGTCGGTTTGTTGCCCATCCCACTTTAGTTGATACACGTCTCACCACTATAAAACATTGTATATGTCCCGAATTGCACCCTGCTCCCTATACAGTGCACTCCTTTTGAAGAGTAGTGCACTATAGGAATAGAGCGCTATTTGGTATGCACCCAGTGTATACTATAGAGAACGAAAGCCACGCTCTCTCGTCCTCCCTCCCCTTCCTGTCTCACACATTTAAATGAGTGGTACACCAGCTACAAATTAGCTCTGGGACTAAGTTACAGAGTTTGCCCTCAATTGCCGAGTTGATTACCGTCTAAGACTGCACTTTCACTCTCATCCCCCGGTCCCATTGTGATAGAGCAGTAATATACTGCACAGCCTAATTAGACTCTGTGGATTGTTTGTGGTGGGAGTGTGTGTGTTTTTCTGTTTGCGTGTGTGTTCTGTTGTTATGCTTGCGTGTGATTGGCTGGACAGACAGATGGACGAATGCAGAATGCAGCCTGCGTCCCTTTTAAGAGGAGCGAAGCAGCAAATTACCGGCGGCGATAACACAAATCAGACATCAGAGTAGCACTGCCGGGCGGGCAGCTGTGCTGTGAAGCATAGCATTATAGATATGTGAAATAATCATCTTCAGAATCGTATTGATTGTTTTTCTCCCTCTCGTTCCGCCATCTCGCCCACCTCGGCAGCTCGTTTTAGATTTCCAAGCCGAAGGAAGCCGCGGAGGTCAGACTGTTAATAATTGGCTTGCCGATGAGATGTAAATTGCAATAATGAATGTAATTTGCCTGGTAATTATATGGATGGAGGTCCATTTCACTTGCTGCACATGAAAGTATAATTCTGCGGATAGAAAAAGAAAATGTAGCTGTAAAATTGAAGAACGAAAACTAGCTTGGAATCCTAATGAACATTTTTCTTCACTTTGGGTTCTTTCGGCCTTGTTGATGCTTGCTAAGATCTGTACATTTCATGAACCCTATCCATATGAGTAAACTCTCTAGATGAGTTGCATTGACTCAATTTACATGGTTAGGTAGGTTACTTACTAAATATAATCCGTTACTAGTTACCTGTCCAAAATTGTAATCAGTAATGTAAATTTTGGATTACCCAAACTCAGTAACGTAATCTGATTACTTTAATCTGATTACTTTCTCCTTAAGAGGCATTAGAGGAAGACAAATGGATCCATTAAACTCGTTTGGTGTGTCATCATAGTGGTTTCTGAATTGAGGTCAGACTTGCTCAGGTGGAACAAACTTAAACTTGCGGCTTTTTTCAATGCTGACTTGAATATCATTGAGAAAACAGAAAGGTGCCATAATAAATGTTTTCGCAAACATCCTTTCAAAATTTTAAGGTAATCCAAGAAGTAATCATCTAGTTTTTCAAACGTATCTGTAATCTGATTACCTTATTTTTGTTTGGTCACTTAACTGATTACAGTTAGTTTTTTTGTAATCAGATTACATGTAACAGATTACATGGACATTATTACATGGAACTCATCTAGATTACAACCCTGTCCAGGGCCTGATGTTGAGGTATCAATGGACCGGTTGGCAAAGATAGAGGTGGTGGTAGTGTGTTTAACCCCTGAGCTGAGGAATTGTGCAGACGCTACAGTGCTACAATGGAAAGATGCCCTGTCAAGTTGGGCAATGGTGGCATGAAGGACCGAGGCACTTATTAGAGGTGCCCATACCATGCCTCAGGTGCTGCACCCTGGGACACTGACTCCAATACTTGTCCTTCTCCAGAACTCCCTCCTGGACCTCTGCTCTGGCCTGATTATCCATCAAACCTACAGCACCTACAGCAAGAGCTGCTCTACCTCTATCAAACCCATATCCCCTCACCCCATCCTGTTCAGAGGCACTGATGACACCTTTTGTGTGTAACGGGAAAAACAAACCAACCAGCCACTTAGGTGGTACTTATCTGGCGCCTGTGCTGAAAGTGGAGTGCACTCCCTTTGAGCACAGCCCCCACCCATCCCACTGCACATCAACCCACGGAAAGTACACAGACCTTGTTTTAAAACTACCACAACAGGAGATATGAGTGAAGCCAGTGACATATTATGATTGGCCCCCTGCTGGGTGTAAACCTGTTGCGATTCAACCCACTCAGGGATATCTTCTGTTTGGCCACCAGTTGGGCAATCAGCAGTAGGGAAGCTGGTTCCAGTCTGGTTGGTTGGCTGTTGGCTGGTGCGCTCTCTTCCTACTTCTAATTGAATCACTGTGGTAATTACTTTATTCTTGCTATGTAACTACTATATATATATATATATATATATATATAAGTGCCATGGATGTAAAATGTGTGTAGAATGTACAGTAAAAATTGTAAAAACAAAGTGTATTTTTGTCCTCTGAAGACCGTGGGTGGTGGATTCCATATAGAAGTTGGTAAAGGACACACCATGTCACCATGTTCCCGATATATAGAGCCCTGGTCAAAAGTAGTGCATTATATAGGGAATAGGGTGCAATTTGGGACGCTAACAATGTACTGTACACCAACTCTGACAACAATCACTGCAACAGCAGGAACTGTATGTTGTAGCATTGATCAGTGTCTGAATTTGTCTCTATAAACTCAGCAAAAAAAAGAAACGTCCCTTTTTCAGGACCCAAATAACTTCACAAATCTTAATTGAAAAGGGTTTAAACTCTGTTTCCCATCCTTGTTCAGTGAACCAGAAACAATTAATGGACATGCACCTGTGGAACAGTCTTTAAGACTAACAGCTTACATGCAATTAAGGTCACAGTTATGACAACGTAAAGAGGCCTTTCTACTGAAACACCAAAAGAAAGATTCCCAGGGTCCCTGCTCATCTGTGTGAACGTGCCTTAGGCATGCTGCAAGGAGGCATGAGGACTACAGATGTAATAGATTGCAATGTCCGTACTGTGAGACGCCTAAGACAGCGCTACAGGGAGACAGGACGGACAGCTGATCGTCCTCGTAGTGGCAGACCACGTGTAAAAACACCTGCACAGGATCGGTACATCCGAACATCACACCTGCGGGACAGGTACAGGATGACAACAACAACTGCCCAAGTTACACCAGGAACGCACAATCCTTCCATCAGTGCTTAGACTGTCAGCAATAGGCTGAGAGAGGCTGGACTGAGGGCTTGTAGGCCTGTTGTAAGGCAGGTCCTCACCAGACATCACCGGCAACAACGTCGCCTATGGACACAAACCCACTGTTGCTGGACCAGACAGGACTGGTAAAAAGTGCTCTTCACTGACGAGTCGCGGTTTTCTCTCACCAGGGGTGATGGTCGGATTTGCGTTTATCGTCGAAGGAATGAGCGTTACACCGAGGCCTGTACTCTGGAGCGGGATCGATTTGGAGGTGGGGGGTCCGTCATGGTCTGGGATGGTGTGTCACAGCATCATCGGACTGAGCTTGTTGTCATTGCAGGCAATCTCAATGCTGTGCGTTACAGGGAGGACATGCGCCTCATGTGGTACCCTTCCTGCAGGCTCATCCTGACATGACTCTCCAGCATGACAATGCCACCAGCTATACTGCTCGTTCTGTGCGTGATTTCCTGTAAAACAGTAATGCCAGTGTTCTGCCATGGCCAGCGAAGAGCCCGGATCTCAATCCCATTGAGCATGTCTGGGACCCATTGAGCATGTCTTTGATGGGAGGGTGAGGGCTAGGGCCATTCCCTCCAGAAATGTCTGGGAACTTGCAGGTGCCTTGGTGGAAGAGTGGGGTAACATCTCATGGTAAGAACTGGCAAATCTTGTGCAGTCCATGCGGAGGAGATGCACTGCAGTACTTAATGCAGCTGGTGGCCACACCAGATACTGACTGTTACTTTTGAATTTGACCCCCCCCCCCCTTTGTTCAGGGACACATTATTCCGTTTCTGTTAGTCATATGTCTGTGGAACTTGTTCAGTTTATGTCTCAGCTGTTGAGTCTTGTTATGTTCATACAAATATTTACACACGTTAAGTGGTTAAGTTTGCTGAAAGTTAACGCAGTTGACAGTGAGAGGACTTTTCTTTTTTTGCTGAGTTTAGTTATGTCTTAGAAGTAAGTTTTGAAAACTGAAGTTGAAACTTGAACATGTTTTCAGAGATTTTCCATCGTAGCCTTTTTGAGTTCATTTCTTTGGTCCCTCCTTCAGTACTCTGTGGGCTTGGTTGAAGGCCAGAAGCAGTGATTGCCCATTATAGATAAACTAACAGGGTTTGGTTTGAACTGCAAACAGGTAGGGCTGATACTGGGCTCGGCTCTCTGATACTCATCTGTCTCTCGTCTGTACTCTCTCCATCTCTCTCTCCCCCTGTCGTTCTTTCAGTCCTTCGTTCTGGTCTAAAGGCTCTCCTCTTCAATCTAGCACTTCAGTGGCAGGAGGCGCGATGCAATCTGCAAACAGTGGTATCAGAGAAATCAGGGAGGTGATAATAGTGACAGTGTGTGTCTGATTGTCCTGCTCTGGTGTGTGTGTGTGTGTGTGTGTGTGTCCATCTCTCTGAACAGTCTTCCTTTATTGGCATCAACTCTCACTCCAAACTCCTCTGAGCAAAGTTTGATACCATTTTCAAAAGATTGCTTATAAAAATGCATGCTTTCTCCTTAACGTTACATAGTACCAGGCAAAGGTTTGGACACACCTACTCATTCAAACATTTTTCTTTAATTTTACAATGTTCTACGTTGCATAGTAGGCTACCCAATTGGCTTCAAAAGAGCACAGAGGAGTGGAATATGAGCTGATATATTATATAATTATAACCATCACTCTCGACTGAAGCGCTCTCTCTTCCTCTCCCTCTCTCTCTTTCTCTCTGCACTCTTTGACTTTGAAGTGTCTTTGTCTGGCTGAGTTAGTGTGGAGTTTATTAGTTATGTCAACTCTTAATCACCCAGTGGGCTACATTAAAACCTCTCATGGCAAGTGAAACGAGAGGGAGGAGAGGAGGGATAGTTGGCCTTTAAACAGCACCGCTATCAAAGGAGAGGGGGCGTCGAGAGTCGTCGTAATGCAAGACTATTAGTCATAAATCTATAAAACTGCCAGCAATTTCATCTATAGCTTATTACTGCTAATTATTGTAACCATTGACACCGTTAAATGGTTAAGAGATGGATTTGGTAATGAAGTGTGAAGAGTGCTCTCTGACTGGTAAGGAAAGTCCCCACTCATCACTAGTGGGTGAGTGTGTGGTTGTATGGAATGTCAGAGCGGGGCCAGTTAGCAGCAGAGCAGTGCAGAGTTATAGGCTCGGATGCACCACTCCTTGTGCTCATTCCCCAGCTCTCCCATGACTCGGAGAAAGGGGCAACTCTTAGCTGTTTCTTCCCACGCTCCAAGATCCTACCCTCTAACAGTCACGTCCCCACTTTGCACTTCTACAGTCCCGTAGTTTACAGTGATCTGTGGCTCAGTGTAGACAGCTTTATAGCTTCCTGGTTGGACAGGAGAGAAGCTCTGCTGTTTGTTTGTCAGTGGTAATGTTACCCAGGAGCTGTACAGACACTAATGGGACAACTCATCACACACACACACACCACACACTAAGTGAATTCCGGAACATTTCTTTAACCCCAGTGGAGCACGGGAAGTGTGGCTTGGTATGTTATGGTTGAGGGGGTTTGTTTTACAGCCTCTGGTCTGTCTGCGTGCAAGTGTTTATCAGGCTGTGGTCTGGTGTCATCCCAGCACTCAGTTGATACTAGACAAAGCCACTTAGGAGAGTTATGTGACTGTCTCTGTCTAAAATATGTAATCTCCTCCCTCTTTTGACTCCCAGAGGGTACTTAATGTACACTTGTTTACATCCAAGATAAAATACTGCTGAGGGCTTTATGGTTTAGAAAACACTCCGAAACATAGCTCAAGATAGAGACTTGTAAACACTGATAGACATAGCTGATAAAATACTAATGGTTTTATAGCTAAGGAAACACCCAAAACAACCCAAGATCAACAACCATTATCTCTTAGCGAAAGTGAACTATTGTTGTTTATTACCCCTTTTTGACATGTTTGTATTTAAGTAGATTTATGTACATTCCTTCTTGACACATTTATTTGATTTATTTTTATGTTTATGTTGTGTGCGTGCCATACCACACCAGCGCTATTGCGATTGCAGCAAATATATTCAGCTGTCACTGCATTTAAATGAAAAAATAAATACAAAATAAATGATTCAAGTCTGATTCACACCAGAGGATAAAACAAAGCCATGGCCTTGTCTGTCTATCCTCCCTTCATGTCGATGGAATGCGTCCCAAATAGCACCCTATTCTCTATTTAGTGCACTACTTTCTACCAGGGCCCATAGGGCTCTGTCTGGGCAAAATTAGGGCACTAAATAGGGAATCTTGTGCCATTCGGAATGAAGCTTATGATAAAAGATTAGGCGCTATCATTAGCAATGTCACCAAGTCCTCTGTACGAGTAGGGCTGACATTTTTCAACCCCCTAATTCAAAGACTGACTACAAAGCACAAGGCTTTTCATGTTGCAGTGCTTTGTGAATGCAAACGAAGAGCTGATAAAATCCATATGTTTTGATGTCATTCCCCATGGTTTGTCACACACACACACTTACCCCAACCACCCACACAGTTGACTGTCCACAGTAACACAATGTACTACACTGTCAAATCCACTTCATGTCAGTGACACATACTGTACTGTAACCTTTGACTTGTTGTAGTTGTTGTAAAATGTCTTCTTTGCTTGTTTCCCTCTCCATGAACATCTTAACTAGGGATTACAGTTCTCAGACCTTTCATTAGAACCACAATGAGTCGTGATTAGATTGTTCCAACCGCCATCTTATTTCCCATCTGGATGTGTTCTAATCGGCCCTGTAGGAAATCAGCCTCCTGCTGACAACTGGCCTCTCTCTCTCTCTCTCTCTCTCTCTCTCTCTCTCTTTCTATCTCTATTTCTCTCTCTTTCTCTCTCTCTCTCTCTCTTTCTCTCTTTCTCTCGCTCTCTCTCTCTCTCTCTCTCTCTCTCTCTCTCTCTCTCTCAAAACACACACACACATAACTCCGTCTGCTTGTTTGCCTCTCATCCTAAGCCAATATATTGGGCTGAAAACCCCATTAAAATGACTTATTAGCCTTTAAGTTTTCTCAGACATGAATAGAAATGGGTTCCATTTGCATGTTGTGTGGTGTGTGCTTCAGCTTTAGACAGGGGATCTTTTTTTCTCTCTCTTTTCTCACTCTGTCACTTTCTCTCTCTCTGTGAAGAATAGGCTGCGGTGGTGTAGTAAAGTGCACTAATTTGTCAGATGTGAGAGGTGCTCAGGTGATGGGGCACTCAACCCCAATGAGGTGCACTCCACCCCAATGAGGTGCACCCCACTATTTACATCCGGGGCATGGAAGGGTCACAGCCAGCTCAAGGGCAATGTGGTTCTCAATCGGCTGTTCTCCTGAGGGATCAGCTTCAGAAGATTTGTGTCTCTTATCTCTTTGTCTCATGACGCTCTTTACCCTCATCATCCTCCTGTTTTTGTCCTCTTCCTCCCTCATTGAGTTCCAGTGGGATTGAAGTACCTGTGAAGTTTAAAAAAAAATTGTATTATTATTTTTATTTTTTTATACACGGGGCTTCAAAGAGGGATAGAGGTAGAGAGAGAAAAGGCAGAGTGAAGAGATGGAAATAAAATTGAGTTGATTGAGACATACAGTACGCTATTGGGAGAGATGAGACAAAGCTACAGTATGTGAGAGTACATTTGAGCATGATTTATGTGGCTTGAAAGTTTTAAATTAGAGTTATCTTGGCTTGGTACTCACTAAGTTAGCAGGAGTTGTTATTTTGGCTTGGCCTTACTGCTGCTGCTCGGCTACATGCTTTTGGCTGCTCCATCCACTCTGCAGAAGAGCTGAGTCCTGCTTATCATCAACTCTATTGACAGATCTGCAGAGATACAGTCAGCCCCATAGAGCTGTGTGGAAAACTAGACTAACATGCCAGTGCTTTTTTTGGCCAGGAATCAGGCGTTTGATCTTGAGAAAACAGCTTCATATAATCTGTTAGTGTTGTTATGTTTCTCGTCCAGGCCCATATGTAAGCCTCCACACATGGGCTCTGCGGCCAATCTGGACATTAAGGGCTAATTGATTTGACAATGTGCAGGGCTGTAACGAACAGAGTTCCCTGTGTAAGGAGTTTAGCCGAATGTTTAGGAACCACATGTCACTCATTTGGCTTTGAAGGGATTTGTGGAATGAATGAAAATCGAGGACCATGCAGCTCATAAAAAGTATTATGTATGTGTTGTGTTGTAATTGAGTCATATTGTGGTCAGTTCTTTAACTCTGGAATCCTTAATGGTGAAACTGCCATGTCCGTTTGCAATATTACTACAAATAATAAGTTACTGCAAACAACAAACACTGTTTTTTTGTACCATGTTGCATGACACTCCTTAACAAAATAAAATCAATATCAACTGCGGATTTCATCTTTAAAAATGTATTTTAATGTATTCTTTAATGTACTTTTTACCCCTTTTTCTCCCCAATTTCGTGATATCCAATTGGTAGTGGCAGTCTTGTCCCACCTCTACAACTTCAGTGCGGACTTGGGAGAGGCAAAGGTCGAGAGCCATGCGTCCTCCGAAAAACCAACACACAAAGCCACATTGCTGTCTTGACAACTGCTCGCTTAACCCGGAAGCCAGCCGCACCAATGTGTCGGAAGCGTCACAGTTCAGCTAGCGACCGAAGCCAGCTTGCATGCATCCGGCCCGCCACAAGGAGTCGCTAGAGTGCGGTGGGACAAGGACATCCCAGGCGGCCAAACCCTCCCCTAACCCGGACGACGCTGGGCCGTTTGTGCGCTGCCTCATGGGTCTCCCGTTCGCGGTCGTCTGCAACACAACCTGGGATCAAACCCGGATCTGTAGTGACGCTTCTAACTCTGATCAGTGCCTTAGACTGCTGCACTACTCGGGTGGCCCACGGATTCCATCTTTAATAAACTCAATGTTTGGCAGAGGGACCGTGGGAATGAGTACCAAACAGAACAAACACACAAACGAGCCAGTGACTCACAGCAGAGTCTCTGCCATCACATGTTACTAGATCTGTTTGTGCTGAATAAAAAATGACCATAGGAGTTCAGACTATCTCTACATTGCCTTGTGTTGATGACTCATAGTCCCAAATCAAATGTTCCTCTCTGGGTACCGGATGCATGCTTTCATATCCAGGTGGGACATCTCCAACATTGGAAGGAGGATCTAATATTTAACCGAAACGAAACCCGTCAAGGCCTAGCCTTGATGTGTCAAATAAAAACCTTGTGCATTCTTCTATCGCACGGCGTGACGGATCGAGGTGATGTCTATATCCAAAACATAATTTCCAGGGATCATAATAACATCTGGTTCTTTTGATTCTCAACATATTTTCTCCTACATAGATTCCTCAAACCATAGCATATCCCCTATGGTGCTGCTGACCCAAGTGGTTTCTTGGCTTTGGCCCTCTTCTCTTTCTCTCGTTCTCTCTTTCTTTGTCACCTGTTTGGAAGTCTTTTATGATCTGTCTTGTCCTCTTCGCTCTCTTCATCCTTCAATCTCCCCATCAATCTCTGATCTGTTTCACCTGCGTGGTGTGTGTGCGTGTGAGGAGCTGTAAGATTAGCATGTTTGCACATCCTGGGTTGGAAGAGGTCCACGTGGCTCCATATAGATAGCTTTAATCAGCCGTGAAGCAGACAGTTCAAACGATAGTTTAGTCATCAGTGAAAAGACCCCCTATCATCTTAGGCCTCTCGGAAAGACCGGCTTGCAATACAAACACCCTATTCCATATATAGTGCACTACTTTTGACCAGAGCCCTGTGGGCTCTGCTCAAAAGTAGTGCACTAAATAGAGTATAGAGAATAGGGTGCCATTTGGGGCGCAGAGCCCTATCATCTGCTCAAGATTAATGGAAACACATTTCTTTGGTTATTTTCTTTTCCCTCCCAGTAAATATATGGTTGGTCACAAAGCAGAGAGAAATTAGTTTTGAATTTGCTATTCTGTTGTCCTTCTGGAAAGCAGTGCTTTTTCCCCCCAGAGTTGTTACGGTAGCTCAGTGTGAAAAGAAATATCGCAAAGTATTTTTTGGTAATGTCTGTGATATTTGTGTGTGCTGTCTGGCTATATTAGACAGAGCATTGGTGCAACAACAAATAGGTCTGGAAGGTGTCTGCATTGGTACTTAGAAATGACTGTCTTTGTCAGTGGTGGTAAAACTGATACATGGGCAACCATATAGTTTTCCCGTCTTGCTAACTCGCTTGCTAACACATGGGTCAACTTGAACTGAGTATGCTAATGCTAACCCAGCAAGCATTTCCACATTTGGGCTTAAACATTGGATCCATATAGGCTGCTCAAATTGGGCTGGATGCGCCTTTGCTCATCGCGTCCACATTGGCCCCAAGGCTGGTGGCCCCAAGGCTGGTGGGCCCAAGGTAGCCCTCACTTTGCCTGAACCTGAAATAAGACCAGCCTGTTGGATTGTAGGCCTGTTACATTGTATCAAAAAGACATCAAAGTTGTTGCTATTATATACACAGTATTATTACCAGAGAAGCTTAGCGCTTCTCATGCCTCATGAACGTATTTAACTTTGTATCAGAGAAACAACAACAACAGGTAAAATACAGAAGTTTAATAATAAAAATAGTACAATTAATCAATGGTTACAGGATGAATTATGATAATGGCGTATGATCGATACAGGAGAAAATTAATGAATTCAATAGGTTGTTTACCAGCAAATGGTTAGAGGATGATATTCTCAATTTGGATAGAGCAACATTTAAACCCTCAAGACTAGACTTAACAGGTCCCGTGGGTGCAAAAGAGTATGGTCTATGAATTGTGAAAGGAGGAAGTAACTTAAAATCGGCAAGTAGTAGTCCAGTTCTAATGTTATTACTTAACGTTAACCTAAAGAGCTATACATTACACATCATGGTAATACAAGAGAGACAAGAAATGTAGCTGTATAGTCCAACACAGGTTAGCGGACACCAACCCAACATGGGTCAGCACACACCATGCCCTTCATATAATACATGAAATGGGGGTCAGATGACAGTGCGGCTGTGCTAACTGACGGTGCGGCCTCGCTAACTGCCGGTGCGGCCTCGCTAACTGACAGTGCGGCCTCGCTAACTGACGGTGCGGCCTTGCTAACTGTTTGCTGCCTCGCTAACTGACGGTGCGGCCTCGCTAACTGACGGTGCGGCCTCGCTAACGGACGGTGCGTCCTCGCTAACGGACGTTGCGGCCTCGCTAACTGATGGTGCGGCCTCGCTAACTGACGGTGCGGCCTCGCTAACTGACGGTGCGGCCTCGCTAACTGACGGTGCGGCCTCGCTAACTGACGGTGCGGCCTCGCTAACTGACGGAGCGGCCTCGCTAACTGACGGAGCGGCCTCGCTAACTGACGGTGCGGCCTCGCTAACTGACGGTGCGGCCTCGCTAACTGACGGTGCGGCCTCGCTAACGGACGGTGCGTCACCGCTAACTGACGGTGCGTCACCACTAACTGACGGTGCGTCACCGCTAACTGACGGTGCATCACCGCTAACTGACGGTGTGTCCTCGCTAACTGACGGTGCGTCACCGCTAACTGACGGTGCGTCACCGCTAACTGACGGTGCGTCACCGCTAACTGACGGTGCGTCACCGCTAACTGACGGTGCGTCACCGCTAACTGACGGTGCGTCACCGCTAACGGACGGTGCGTCACCGCTAACGGACGGTGCGTCACCGCTAACGGACGGTGCGGCCTCGCTAACTGGCCAGTGTGGTCAACCAGGGTTCCTGGTCTAAAGTGGGTTGATAGGCCCCTGTCCAGCAAAAGGTGGTTGTGCTGGTGTGATTTGAGGGTATATTCCTACTACTATAAGATTATATCTGAAGAAAGACTATTCTGAGGTAATTATCTTTAAAGTTCTGAACCCTCATTGGTTTGAATGTTGTTTTGTATAGTTACATTTACATTTACATTTAAGTCATTTGGCAGACGCTCTTATCCAGAGCGACTTACAAATTGGTGAATTCACCTTATGACATCCAGTGGAACAGCCACTTTACAATAGTGCATCTAAATCATTTAAGGGGGGGGGTGAGAAGGATTACTTTATCCTATCCTAGGTATTCCTTAAAGAGGTGGGGTTTCAGGTGTCTCCGGAAGGTGGTGATTGACTCCGCTGTCCTGGCGTCGTGAGGGAGTTTGTTCCACCATTGGGGGGCCAGAGCAGCGAACAGTTTTGACTGGGCTGAGCGGGAACTGTACTTCCTCAGAGGTAGGGAGGCGAGCAGGCCAGAGGTGGATGAACGCAGTGCCCTTGTTTGGGTGTAGAGCCTGATCAGAGCCTGGAGGTACTGCGGTGCCGTTCCCCTCACAGCTCCGTAGGCAAGCACCATGGTCTTGTAGCGGATGCGAGCTTCAACTGGAAGACAGTGGAGAGAGCGGAGGAGCGGGGTGACGTGAGAGAACTTGGGAAGGTTGAACACCAGACGGGCTGCGGCGTTCTGGATGAGTTGTAGGGGTTTAATGGCACAGGCAGGGAGCCCAGCCAACAGCGAGTTGCAGTAATCCAGACGGGAGATGACAAGTGCCTGGATTAGGACCTGCGCCACTTCCTGTGTGAGGCAGGGTCGTACTCTGCGGATGTTGTAGAGCATGAACCTACAGGAACGGGCCACCGCCTTGATGTTAGTTGAGAACGACAGGGTGTTGTCCAGGATCACGCCAAGGTTCTTAGCGCTCTGGGAGGAGGACACAATGGAGTTGTCAACCGTGATGGCGAGATCATGGAACGGGCAGTCCTTCCCCGGGAGGAAGAGCAGCTCCGTCTTGCCGAGGTTCAGCTTGAGGTGGTGATCCGTCATCCACACTGATATGTCTGCCAGACATGCAGAGATGCGATTCGCCACCTGGTCATCAGAAGGGGGAAAGTTAAAAATAACTTAACATGAATTGGGGTATTTGCAAACCACCCCCCAAGATATTCTGAGCCCCCACCTCTACATTGTGACCTGTGCGAGGCTTGGTGTGGGCTATCCTGTGCGAGGCTTGGTGTGGGCTGACCTGTGCTAGGCTTAGTGTGGGCTATCCTGTGCTAGGCTTGGTGTGGGCTGACCTGTGCTAGGCTTGGTTTGGGTTGGTCCATATTGGGCTAGTGCCTGCAACCTGTGTTGGATTGTGTAGGCTAGCCAGCGTTGGGCTGATGTGGGATTGGTGTGGGCTAGCCTGTGCTGGTCTGATGTGGGTTTGGCGTGGGCTAGCCCGTGCTGGGCTGATGTGGGATTGGCGTGGGCTAGCCCATGCTGGGCTGATGTGGGATTGGCGTGGACTTGCCCGTGCTGGACTGATGTGGGATTGGTGTGGGCTATCCTGACATGGGATTGCTGTGGGCTAGCCCGTGCTGGGCTGATGTAGGTGTGGTGTGGGCTAGCCCGTGCTGGGCTGATGTAGGTGTGGTGTGGGCTAGCCCGTGCTGGGCTGATGTTGGATTGGTGTGGGCTAGCCCATGCTGGGCTGATGTGGGATTGGTGTGGGCTAGCCCGTGCTGGGCTTGGTATGAGTGTTGTGAGGGCTAGCCCTTGCCCACCAAATACCCACATGGGGCCAGAATTGGGATTTGGGCGTGTTCTTTTGTGTTGTATCATTACTGAACCCTGACCTTGTAGTTCCTGTTTTAGAGAGATGTAATGGAATTTATGTATGACACTGCATCGCATGGCGCACTGACTGAGATGTATTACTACTGTTTCCTTCGGCATGTAGCTCAAGACCACTACTAACGGAAAAATAGCATTATGGCAATAGCAATAGCATTTCAGACCTGCAGATCTGCTTGCTTTGTTGATTAGCAACTCTGAGGGCATCAGCTTAGTTTGGTCTGGACGGGAGGTTGGTTAGAGGCTGGGGGTTGTTTTTTGTTGGATGTCACGTACACACGTGTCTCTCCAGGGTCTTCCTCCCTTTGTTCCAAATGACGACCCAGATGAGTCACGTTTAATTTGGGAAGGGGGATCTAAGTTCCCTCCTCACCATTTTCTTCCAATGTCTGGGAAGCTCCCTGAGAGCAACTGCAGCAACTGCAGCAACAGAGATATCAGAGGGAGAGAGGACAGCTCCTTAGTTTGTTGTTGTTGTGTCTGGTCATCTGTGTATGTCTGCTTGGCGGACCCATCCAAGGGCTTGAGAGAGTTCTCTCTCTCAGTAAATCGTTTGGCTTGCTTCTCTGTCAGGACGGTAAAGACTCTCTCTCTGTCGGATGGGATTCATTTTGAGTGCTACAGCTTACTGATCTTGAGTCAATCACACTTTTACAATTTGTGTCTTTTCAGAGCCTCTACATCATTGGGAAAGTGGTGGTCCTCTCCTAAGTGGTTGTCCATTTCATCTTCCACTTTTTCTGTAGGGTCAAAGGCTGCTGGTTATTCATGGTAAATATTTTGTGAAAATCTGTCTTTATGACTTTACATCAGATTAGAGACCGAATATTAGGCAGCCCTTGGGCATGAGAGCCAGAATGTTCTATTTAAAACCTCCATTCTTCACTCCCTGTCTCTAGCCTGAGTTGGTTCCCACTACTCTAGGTCTGCATCCCAAATTGCACCCTATTCCCTATATAGGGAAAGACACACACTCTGGTAAAAAGCAGTGTACTATATAGGGAATAAGGTGCCATTTGGGACTGAGCCGGGAAGTCCATCTCAGTCCCCTGTGGTGGCCCCTCTGTGCCCCAGTGGCAGATGTGAATTCAGGTCACACTGATATATTCGGCAGAGGTCCCCTCTCCTCTCACTAGGGACATCAATATGGACTATGTGGCTAGGAGACTGAGTTATTTAAATAAGCATGCTGTCTGCCTGACATATTTTATTCATTGCTTCGAATAATTCAAACTTCTCAATTCTCTTTGCCAAAAACAGAAGGGTTTTTTTGAGAAACACACGACAATGCTCAATCACACTGAGTCACGTTAGAATTCCGCAGTCAATGATGAACAGCATAGCATCTGAAGAGCGAGAGAGAGAAAGAGAGAGACTGACAGAGAGAGGGAGTGTGAAAAGAAAGAGAGAACAAAAGAGGTAGAGCGAAAGAGAGGGAGAGAGAGAGGGGGTTCTAGGAGGAGCCAAAAGAAAATGTCTCCTCACCTGCCTGATAGCCATCCAATCTTCCCTGTCCAGTGTCCTCTTCATAACCTTATCAGTATTCCCATGCATTAGCTCCCACCTATCTCCATTACACTGCATTGGCAGCCAGTCAGGGCCACTCTAACTCTGGCAGGTATCTACGGTGGCAGGACACTAAGGACACACTGTACTCCCTGCCATTTAAATGATTGGAAACTTCCAAGTAATACATTAAAGCTCTGGCTCCGCAAGATAAAGTTGATTGTGCCATGCTATGTTTATTAGAGCAGGTTGAGAGAGGTAGCAAACGCAAGTTTTCTAGAGAGACGGAAGGGGGTGGAGACGGTGTCCTTTACTCACCTTGGTGATAACTGGGCAATTTAATTGACAGTAAAAAAAATGATACATCTATCTAGATAAACCTAAATCTTTATTTGTGTAAGGCTTTGTTTGTGGTACACACATTGGGAGTTAATTTATTTATGTTTAATTGCACTTTTGCCCCCGCTAGCTACATGGAGAGGAATAGTCAAGTAAATATTAATATTAGTGTTTTCCTACAGACAGAGAGAGAGATGAGGGATGAGAGATGAGAGATGATATCTTTTTTTTCACCTTTATTTAACCAGGTAGGTTCTCATTTGCAACTGCGACCTCGCCAAGATAAAGCATAGCAGTGTGAACAGACAACACAGAGTTACACATGGAGTAAACAAGTAACAAGTCAATAACACAGTAGAAAAAAAAGAGAGTCTATATACATTGTGTGCAAAAGGCATGCGGAGGTAGGCGAATAATTACAATTTTGCAGATTAACACTGGAGTGATAAATGATCAGATGGTCATGTACAGGTAGAGATATTGGTGTGCAAAAGAGCAGAAAAGTAAATAAATAAAAACAGTATGGGGATGAGGTAGGTAAAATTGGGTGGGCTATTTACCGATAGACTATGTACAGCTGCAGCGATCGGTTAGCTGCTCAGATAGCAGATGTTTGAAGTTGGTGAGGGCGATAAAAGTCTCCAACTTCAGTGATTTCTGCAATTCGTTCCAGTCACAGGCAGCAGAGAACTGGAACGAAAGGCGGCATAATGAGGTGTTGGCTTTAGGGATGATCAGTGAGATATACCTGCTGGAGCGCGTGCTACGGGTGGGTGTTGCCATCGTGACTAGTGAACTGCGATAAGGCGGAGCTTTACCTAGCATGGACTTGTAGATGACCTGGAGCCAGTGGGTCTGGCGACGAATATGTAGCGAAGGCCAGCCGACTAGAGCATACAGGTCGCAGTGGTGGGTGGTATAAGTTGCATTAGTGACAAAACGGATGGCACTGTGATAAACTGCATCCAGTTTGCTGAGTAGAGTGTTGGAAGCTATTTTGTAGATGACATCGCCGAAGTCGAGGATCGGTAGGATAGTCAGTTTTACTAGGGTAAGTTTGGCGGCGTGAGTGAAGGAGGCTTTGTTGCGGAATAGAAAGCTTGTTTGATACGAGTCTGGAAGGAGAGTTTACAGTCTATCCAGACACCTAGGTACTTATAGATGTCCGCATATTCAAGGTCGGGAACCATCCAGGGTGGTGATGCTAGTCGGGCATGCGTGTGTGGGCAGCGAACGGTTGAAAAGCATGCATTTGGTTTTACTAGCCTTTACGAGCAGTCGGAGGCCATGGAAGGAGTGTTGTATGGCATTGAAGCTCGTTTGGAGGTTAGATAGCACAGTGTCCAAGGACGGGCCGGAAGTATACAGAATGGTGTCGTCTGCGTAGAGGTGGATCAGGGAATCGCCCGCAGCAAGAGCAACATCACTGATATATACAGAGAAAAGAGTCGGCCCGAGAATTGAACCCTGTGGCACCCCCATAGAGACTGCCAGAGGACCGGACAGCATGCCCTCTGATTTGACACACTGAACTCTGTCTGCAAAGTACTTGGTGAACCAGGCAAGGCAGTCATCAGAAAAACCGAAGCTACTGAGTCTGCCGATAAGAATATGGTGATTGACAGAGTCGAAAGCCTTGGCAAGGTCGATGAAGACTGCTGCACAGTACTGTCTTTTATCGATGGCGGTTATGATAACGTTTAGTACCTTGAGCGTGGCTGAGGTGCACCCGTGACCGGCTCGGAAACCAGATTGCACAGCGGAGAAGGTACGGTGGGATTCGAGGTGGTCAGTTACCTGTTTGTTGACTTGGCTTTCGAAGACCTTAGATAGGCAGGGCAGGATGGATATAGGTCTGTAACAGTTTGGGTCCAGGGTGTCTCCCACTTTGAAGAGGGGGATGACTGCGGCAGCTTTCCAATCCTTAGGGATCTCAGACGATATGAAAGACAATGGCGGCGGATAGTTTCAGAAATAGAGGGTCCAGATTGTCAAGCCCAGCTGATTTGTACGGGTCCAGGTTTTGCAGCTCTTTCAGAACATCTGCTATTTGGATTTGGGTAAAGGAGAACCTGGAGAGGCTTGGGCGAGTAGCTGCGGGGGGGCGAAGCTGTTGGCCGATGTTGGAGTAGCCAGGCGGAAGGCATGGCCAGCCGTTGAGAAATGCTTGTTGAAGTTTTCGATAATCATGGAATTATTGGTGGTGACCGTGTTACCTAGCCTCAGTGCAGTGGGCAGCTGGGAGGAGGTGCTCTTGTTCTCCATGGACTTCACAGTGTCCCAGAACTTTTTGGAGTTGGAGCTACAGGATGCAAATTTCTGCCTGAAGAAGCTGGCCTTAGCTTTCCTGACTGACTGCATGTATTGGTTCCTGACTTCCCTGAACAGTTGCATATCGCGTGGACTATTCGATGCTATTGCAGTCTGCCACAGGATGTTTTTGTGCTGGTCGAGGGCAGTCAGGTCTGGAGTGAACCAAGGGCTATATCTGTTCTTAGTTCTGCATTTTTTGAACAGAGCATGCTTAACTAAAATGGTGAGGAAGTTACTTTCAAAGAATGACCAGGAATCCTCAACTGACGGGATGAGGTCAATGTCCTTCCAGGATACCTGGGCCAGGTCGATTAGAAAGGCCTGCTCACAGAAGTGTTTTAGGGAGTGTTTGACAGTGATGAGGGGTGGTCTTTTGACTGCGGATCCGTAGCGGATACAGGCAATGAGGCAGTGATCGCTGAGATCCTGGTTGAAGACAGCGGAGGTGTATTTGGAGGGCCAGTTGGTCAGGATGACGTCTATGAGGGTGTCCTTGTTTACAGATTTAGGGTTGTACTTGGTGGGTTCCTTGATGATTTGTGTGAGATTGAGGGCATCTAGCTTAGATTGTAGGACTGCCGGGGTGTTAAGCATATCCCAGTTTAGGTCACCTAACAGAACAAACTCTGAAGCTAGATGGGGGGCGATCAATTCACAAATGGTGGCCAGGGCACAGCCGGGAGCTGAGGGGGGTCTGTAGCAGGCGGCAACAGTGAGAGAGTTATTTCTGGAGAGAGTAATTTTTAAAATGAGTAGTTCGAACTGTTTGGGTATGGACCTGGAAAGTATGACATTACTTTGCAGGCTATCTCTGCAGTAGACTGCAACTCCTCCCCCTTTGGCAGTTCTATCTTGACGGAAAATGTTATAGTATGGAAATCTCAGAATTTTTGGTGGCCTTCCTGACCCAGGATTCAGACACGGCAAGGACATCAGGGTTAGCAGAGTGTGCTAATGCAGTGAGTAAAACAAACTTAGGGAGGGGGCTTCTGATGTTGACATGCATGAAACCAAGGCTTTTGGTTGGACAAAGAATAAAACAAAGAATAAAAGGAGCAGATTTCTGGGCATGGTAGAATATATTCAGGGCATAATGCACAGACAGGGGTATGGTGGGGTGCGGGTACAGCGGAGGTAAGCCCAGGCACTGGGTGATGATAAAAGAGAGGTTGTATCTCTGGACATGCTGGTTGTAATGGGTGAGGTCACAGCATGTGTGGGAGGTGGGACAAAGGAGGTATCAGGGGTATGAAGAGTGGATCTAGGGGCTCCATTGTAAACTAAAACAATGATAACTAACCTGAACAACAATATACAAGGCATATTGACATTTGAGAGAGACATACAGCGAGGCATACAGTAATCACAGGTGTTGATTGGGAGAGCTAGCTAAAACAGTAGGTGAGACAACAACAGCTAATCAGCTAGCACAACAACAGCAGGTAAAATGGCGATGGCTAGGCAGAGAGGGTCGGATTAACTACACACAGAGCCTGAGTGCGGCTGGGGCAGACAGATAAAACATAAACAAGCAGAATGGAGTATTTTTTTATTTTACCTTTATTTTACTAGGCAAGTCAGTTAAGAACAAATTCTTATTTTCAATGACGGCCTAGGAACAGTGGGTTAACTGCCTGTTCAGGGGCAGAACGACAGATTTGTACCTTGTCAGCTCGGGGGTTTGAACTTGCAACCTTCTGGTTACTAGTCCAACGCTCTAACCACTAGGCTACACTGCCGCCCCAGTACTGTGATTAATGGACAGTCCAGCATGCATCTGCTATGTAGCCAAGTGATCAGTGTCCAGGGGGCAGCGGTGGATGGGACAGGGAAGCTAGACTGGCGAGTATTATCCAGGTTAAAAAAACTGGCTGGCTGTGCAGAAGGTAAAAGCCGCTAGCAGTGGCTAACAATGACTAAATAGCTTGTAGCTAGTTAGCTTCTGGAGGTTCTTGAATGTGTTCTAAAAATAAATAAATAATAGCGATCCCGTATCACATTGGGTGAGGCAGGTTACCGGAAGGTATAATCGAATTAAAAATCGAAAAGAGATTGAAAGTAAATATGGGTCCAGTGAGTGGTTGGGCTGGCTGGGGACGCGGCGATTCAGACAGTTAGCAGGCCTGTGCTAACAAGCTAACAGTTAGTAGGCCGGGGCTAAACAAGCTAGCAGTTAGCAGACCGGGGCTAAACAAGCTAGCAGTTAGCAGGCCGAATTAGCAAGCAAGCAGATAGCAAGGGCAAGAAAGTTAGCCTTTGGGGGACGTCGCGATGGAGTTAAGTCTGTTTATGCCTCTTCATGCGGTGACATCGATAGACCGGTCGTGGGTCCAGATATTGTAGCCCAGAAGTACGCTCATCATCCGAGGTTGCGGTTAGCTAGTTAGCTAGTTGTGAAGATCCAGATGAAAATGTTCCGTTTGCGGTGGGAATCCCGGGGATTAAAATAATAGGTCCGTTATGCTCTGGTTAGAGTCGCGTTGTTCGAACTGGCGAGAGCTTTCCGAGCTAAAGGTTAGCTGATGACTGCTAGCAATGGTTTGCTGCCTGATAGCTGGTAGTTAGCTGGCTAGCTTCAGTTGAGGGGTTACGGATCCGATGTAAATATAAATACTTTAGAGAGAAAAAAGCAGATCCACGCTATATTGGGTGAGGCGGGTTGCAGGAGAGTGTTTAGCAAAATGTTTTAAAAGATATGCGAAGAAAAATATGGGGGAAAAAATGATATATACAAGGGACACGACAAGACGTCTGACTGCTAGTTACAGAGAGAGAGATGAGGGTTATCCCAATGAGATCTGACCTCTAGAGAGACAGAGAGAGACGTGAGGGTTATCCCTATGTGATCTGACCTCTAGAGAGACAGAGAGAGAGAGAGATGAGGGTTATCCCCATGAGATCTGACCTCTAGAGAGACAGAGAGAGAGAGATGAGGGTTATCCCTATGAGATCTGACCTCTAGAGAGACAGAGAGAGACGTGAGGGTTATCCCTATGTGATCTGACCTCTAGAGAGACAGAGAGAGAGAGAGAGAGAGATGAGGGTTATCCCCATGAGATCTGACCTCTAGAGAGACAGAGAGAGAGAGATGAGGGTTATCCCTATGAGATCTGACCTCTAGAGAGACAGAGAGAGACGTGAGGGTTATCCCTATGTGATCTGACCTCTAGAGAGACAGAGAGAGAGAGAGAGAGAGATGAGTGTTATCCCCATGAGATCTGACCTCTAGAGAGAGATAAGGGTTATCCCTATGATATCTGACATCTAGAGAGACAGAGAGAGAGATGAGGGTTATCCCCATGAGATCTGACCTCTAGAGAGACAGAGAGAGAGATGAGGGTTATCCCCATGAGATCTGACGTCTAGAGAGACAGCGAGAGAGAGAGAGATGAGGGTTATCCCCATGAGATCTGACCTCTAGAGAGACAGAGAGAAAGAGATGAGGGTTATCCCCATGAGATCTGACCTCTAGAGAGACAGAGAGATGGGGGTTATCCCCATGAGATCTGACCTCTAGAGAGAGAGAGAGAGAGAGAGAGAGAGATGGGGGTTATCCCCATGAGAAGCGACCTCTCTGCGATGCATGCTGGTCTACAAAGTCCTGTCTGCCCAAGGCTGCTCCTAATCCCTTCACTGTAGGGCCAGATTACACCTTCATCTTGTTAGGGGCCCTCAGAGGCCCTGTGTGCGTGCGCCACCCCAGTGAATCCGAGATCGATGCCTGGTTCGTCTTGAGTGGTCCTCGTGGTTATTTAATGTGGGACCATCCCGTTTTCTATTCTACATCACTAATCCAATCAGAAATGATTTTTTTGACGTGTCGTATCATATTAGTAAAGAGCGCCGGAGAGAGGAGAGACCTGTGATAAAATGCCCTCCAAAAACACACAGGGACACCCCACTCAATATTACCTACAATCCTCCACTGGTCCCACTTTAGAGTGTGTGTGTGTGTGTGTGTGTGTGTGTGTGTGTGTGTGTGTGTGTGTGTGTGTGTGTGTGTGTGTGTGTGTGTGTGTGTGTGTGTGTGTGTGTGTGTGTGTGTGTGTGTGTGTGTGTGTGTGTGTGTGTGTGTGTGTGTGTGCGTGCGCGTGCGTGTGCGCATGTGTGGTGTGCGCGTGTGTGCGTGAGGACAGAATTTGAACGCTTCTGAAACGATGAGATTGCTGACCGTCTTATCAGTTTGCCATCAATGTCGTCTCTCTAACATTCTCATAACAGGGACGGCCTGTAAAGCCTCACAGCGCTTGCGTTGTCTGCCTGGGAGTGATGTCAGAGGTTTAGGAGCGGTTGGCATGACTTATGTAACACTGCCCCAGACCCGCAGTCCGTGGTTCAGTTGGAAGCCGTGATGAGTTGGCATTAAGATGGATGTTTTCATCATTTGCGGAAGAGTCAGACAATTCCCTTGTGGGCAGCGAATGTCTTTTGTTGGGAATGAAAATGACCTTCAAAATAATACCTTGGCGAGGCCTCAGATATGAATCCATGACAAAAACCTTCACATAAACACAGTAAAGCCACAAGTTACAGTCGTGGAACATATGGTTTTAGATGTGCTCTGAAGGGTTTGGTGAACATAGCATCACAGGGAGAGGGAATGAAATAAGTGAGTGGTTCTGTAAGAACAGGGCCTGTTCAGCCTGTGTGCTCAGAGCTACCTGGTTGAACCCGGAAATATACCTCTAGATTTCTTATTTGTTCATGCGAGGCTGCTTAAAAGGGAATAAAGAGAGGGAGATATGTCTGTCTGCCTCTCCCTCTGTGTCCACCGCCCCCCATTCACAGTGATCATACACATCTGGTCAATATTTGAACATTTCCCATCTCCCATCCCTTTCTCCCATGGATTTCAGATGCACTTTTTGCCCACTCTAGGATGAGAGGAGTGAAGAAAAACAGAAGAAAGAAAGCCATACAGCATTCAGGGTAGGTTGATAGGTCATCGCCCTGCCCAACCGTCATCTGTGATTATCATTACAGTGTAGATGAAGGCTTTGTAGGTCTGGGTGTTGAACAATATCCCTCTCTGCATCCAATGTCTATTATGGATGTGCTTGTATAATATACAGTATGTCAAAGCTCACTAATATGAGTCCTTGCCACAGCAATTTGTAACATCATTTATTGAGGCCAAGTCCATGCACGCCGATGTCATTTCATCATCGTCTCTCTCGCTCTCTCATCATCCTCTCTCTCCCCTTCCCTCCCTCTCTCATTTCCTCTCCCCCTCCCTATTTCCTCCAGTCTTGTCTATGCCTTGTGGTAATAATCATTTAATATAATCCTGGACGGACGTGGAACGGGGGGAATAGGGGTGTGTGCATGTGTGTGTGTGTGTGTGGGGGGGGGGGGTGTTGTATAATTACAATCCCTCCGAGGTGGCTCGTCATTCGAACCCTGAACTGGACATGAACTGGCCATTGACAGGGAAGGACAGTGTATTAAAAATCATTATTAAATTCCTTGGGCCATAATTAGGAATAACATAGCTGAGACCCATTTCTCTCTCTGCATGCCTCCTAGTCATCCTGACACACACACACACACACACACACACACAGAATCAATCATGCACCTTCACACACTCCCACACACACAGAGTGTAGCTATCAGATGGGAGGCAGAACGTGGGCATATGCTGTCTGAGTATCTGTTGAAAGATGACAGGTGGTTGCCCTGGTATTTGCATAATTATGTATGTTGCGAGCAGGACTGTATCAAGCCGTAAACAAATCCATATGGCCTTTGGAGGACCAAAGCACTTCACCCCACAACTACTTACAATTTAAAACCAGGGATGCCAGGTGTAGTGTGCAGTACCTGGCAAGAATCCTTTCTCATGCATGGGAGAGCAATAGAGAGTGGTATCGCAGCACATGCAAAGATATCCTACCCACGTCAACACCCATTTTAAAGTATGAGGGCTACTCTGGCTCGTTGGCTACTCCATGTCTTTATCCCAAAGGGCACCATAATCCCTATATTGTGCACTGCTTTTGACTAGCGCTCTATGGGCCCTGATCAAAAGTAGTGCACTAAATAGGGAATATGGTGCCATTTGGTACTCAGTCCTTGTGTCCTGTGATCAGTGAGAAGTGTCATATGAGGATGGTGATGAAGCTGAAAGAGAGGTTACAGAGAGACAGGTCATTATCAGTGAGGAGACCAGGCCTCCCAGTACTGTTCTCTTTCCTCTCTTCACTATAAACTAAAGCTGACAACATTTATTTTTCCTCATCAATCTACACACAGTTCCCCAAAGTTTTTAAATATGTTGTGTTTAAGTTGTGTTAAATATGTGTTTAGACCCTTGGCAATGACACTCTAAAGTGAGCTCAGGTGCATCCTGTTTCCCTTGATCATCCTTGACATGTTTCTACAACTTGATTCAGCTGTGGTAAATTCAATTGATTAGACATGATTTGTAAAGGCACACACCTGTCTATATAAGGTTCCACAGTTGACAGTGCATGTCAGAGCAAAAACCAAACCAAGAGATCGAAGGAATTGTCCCTAGCGCTCCGAGACAGGATTGTGTTGACCACCAAGACTCTTCCTAGAGCTGGCTGCCCGGCCAAACTGAGCAATCGGGGAAGAAGTGCCTTGGTCAGGGAGGTGACCAAGAACCCAATGGTCACTCTAACAGAGCTCCGGAGTTCCTCTGTGGAGATGGGGGAACCTTCCAGAAGGACAACCATCTCTGCAGCACTACACTAATCAGGCCTTTATGGTTGAGTGGCCAGACGGAAGCCACTCCTCAGTAAAAGGCACATGACAGCCGGCTTGGAGCCTGCCAAAAGGCACCTAAAGACTCTCAGACCATAAGAAACAAGATTCTCTGGTCTGATGAAACCAAGATTGTTTTGCCAAACAAGACCTCAGGAAAAGAAATTGTAGACCTCCACGAGTGTGGTTCATTCTTGGGAGCAATTTCCAAACACCTGAAGGTACCACGTTCATCTGTACAAACAATAGAACGCAAGTATAAACAACATGGGACCACCGCTCAGGAAGGAGACGTGCTCTGTCTCCTAGAGATGAACGTACCTTGGTGCAAACAGTGTGAATCAATCCCAGAACAACAGCAAAGGACATTGTGGGGATGCTGGAGGAAACAGGTACAAAAGTACCTACATCCACAGTAAAACGAGTCCTATATCTGTAACGGCAGATCTCCTCTTCGTCTGATTAGGATCAGACCAAGATGCAGCGTGGGAAGTGTCCATAATGTTTTTAATACAGACAAATGAACACTCGAACAAAAACAATAAACGATAACGTGAAATCTACAACAACCGAAACTCTGGCGACAAACACTCACACGGAAACAAACACTCACAAACCAACAGTGAAACCCAGGCTACCTAAGTATGATTCTCAATCAGAGACAACTAACGACACCTGCCTCTGATTTAGAACCATACTAGGCCGAAACAGAAACCAAACATGGAAAAACAAACATAGACTGCCAACCCCAAATCACGCCTTGACCATACTAAATAAAGACAAAACAAAGGAAATTAAGGTCAGAACATGACAATATCGACGTAACCTGAAAGGCCGCTCAGCAAACCGCCATACAAAATACAGACTGCGGTTTGCTACTGCACATGGGGACAAAGATCCTACGTTTTGGAGAAATGTCCTGTGGTCTGATGAAACAAAAATAGAACTGTTTGGCCATAATGACCATCATTATGTTTGGAGGAAAAAGGGGGAGTCTTGCAAGCCGAAGAACACCATCCCAACCGTGAAGCACGGGGGTGGCAGCATCATGTTGTGGGGGTGCTTTGCTGCAGGAGGGACTGGTGCACTTCACAAATAGATGACATCATGAGGCAGGAAAATTTGGTGGATATATTGAAGACATCAGTCAGGAAGTTAAAGCTTGGTCACAAATGGGTCTTCCAAATGGACAATGACCCCAAGCATACTTCCAAAGTTGTGGCAAAATGGCTTAAGGACAACAAAGTCAAGTTATTGGAGTGGCCATCATAACGGTCTGACCTCAATCCTATAGAACATCTGTGGGCAGAACTGAAAAAGTGTGTGTGAGCAAGGAGGCCTTCAAACCTGACTCAGTTACACCAGCTCTGTCAGGAGGATTGGGCCTAAATTCACCCAAGTTATTGTGGGCAGCTTGTGGAAGGCTAACCACAACATTTGACCCAAGTTAGACACTTTAAAGGCAATGCTACCAAATACTAATTGAGTGTATGTAACTTCTGACCCACTGGGAATGGGATGAAATAAATAAAATCAGAAATAAATCATTATCTCTACTTTTCTGACATTTCACATTTTTAAAATGAAGTAATCCTAACCGACCTAAAACAGGGAATTTTTGTGTGGATTAAATGTCAGGAATTGTGAAAAACAGAGTTTAAATGTGTTTGGCTAAGGTGTATTTTAAACTTCTGACTTCAACTGTAGAAACCAGACACATGCTCATTGTGTCACGATCGTCTAAGGTGGAAACAGCGGACCAAAGTGAGACGTGGTGAGCATACATACTTCTTAATTATAAGATGTCGCCAACAAAACAATCAACATCCAAACGACAACGTGGCTACCTAAGTATGGTTCTCAATCAGAGACAACGATAGACAGCTGCCTCTGATTGAGAACCACACCCGGCCAAACACACAGAAATACAAATCATAGAAAAAGGGACATATAATACCCACCCAAATCACACCCTGACCAAACCAAAATAGAGACATATAAAGCTCTCTACCGTCAGGGCGTGACACATTGCTCACATGGAGCGCGTAAATAAGTGTAGAAGGTTGTGAACTCTGCAAACAACATTTCCACTCCAAGAATCTGAACGGTAAATTGCTGTAATTAATACATGCATTAAAAGAAATGAATGTATCCAAATGATAGGGGTTAAAGCTAAATTGCCTGTTTTACAAACAGTAGGCTTCCATAAAAGTGTACATCAGCCAACACTGTAGCCTATGCTACTGTGTAGGGCATCCATTTTTTTTTGTCTCGCCGAAGACCGGGCCTGATCAGCGTTGATTCCTCTATAAATTAAGAGAATATTCCGTATCAAATTATACCATGCCAGGTTGGGAAGGATTGGCGCACTGACCATTTGACATAACATTAGTGCGTTATAGCCCTCAGAGCCGGGAACAACCTTGTCTACTGCTGTTGATTAATTAACGATGATCAGACACATCCCAACCTTATTTCATAGAAGACCAATATATCTATTGACTGTATAAAATAAAGTCCACACCTCAAAACATTTGTTTTACTGAACTGTCATAACCTATAGCAATTTACATTCCCCTGCATAGCTACTCCAGCATCACACGACAGCTGGAAAGAGGAGGAGATGTAGAATCTTTAATAGACAGACTAAGTTAGCAATACAATTGTTTATAATCGTTAGTAAACACTCACGCTATTAGATAAAGTTAATTTTAAAAAAGGAGTAAAATCCTAAAAATGGATGTATGCCTATTTAAACGGTTTTGACGGTTATTGTGTTTTCATAACGTCCTCATCCATAACCGTCAGTCACACGGTTATTCAATTACCGTCACAGCCCGACACACACTTGTATATGGCTGGCTGCCTGGGATCGGCCTCGGCTTGCAGACACAGTAGAGTACATGCCCTGTAGTTGAATTCCATTACAGTTCAGGGACAAGCAGGGAATAGCTCTCTACTATCTGTAGTCACAGGCCACAGCCAAGCTAAACGGCCCACAGTTCAGTCTAATGTTTCATTGGGGCTCAGAAGACCAGGCACTGCAGCTTCACAACTATTTCCCATGTGTTTTACAGTCGCACAATAGCCTGCCCGATAGTTGCTATGTGGGATGTTGTTGGTTGGTATTCTGGTGGAAAATGATACAGTGACAGTCAGCACATAGGCCATCATTGTAAAAAATAATTTGTTCTTAACAGACTTGCCTAGTTAAATAAAGGTAGTTTTTTTTTTAAATAGACCCTGTAGTGTAGAGACTTGCAGTCAAGGAGTAAGTCAATATTTATTAAGCAGTAACAGCGCTAATGTGTTTTTCAGGTGTACTGTACAATATGTGATATGCTAACCTTTCTCTGTGTCTCTCTCTCTCCCCTCTTTCTCTCTCTTTCCCCATTCTCTCTCGCCATCTCTTTCTGTCTCTCTCTCCCCTCTTTCTCTCTCTCTCTCTCCCCTCTTTCTCTCTCTCTCTCTCTCTCTCTCTCTCTCTCTCTCTCTCTCTCTCTCTCTCTCTCCCTGTCTCTCCCTCCTCTGTCTCTCTTTCCCCCTCTCTCTCTCTCTCTCTCTCTCTCTCTCTCTCTCTCTCCCCTCTGTCTCTCTCCCCCTGTCTCTCTCCCCCTGTCTCTCTCCCCTCTTTCTCTTTCTTTCTCTCCCCCTTCCTTCTCTCTTTGTTTCTCTCCCACTTCCTTCTCTCTCTAGACATGCCTCTCCATGTTCGGCGCAGTAGCGACCCCTCAATGGCGGGCCTTCCCCTGGGTGACCCACATACAGCACCGGAGGAACCATCCCGTAAGAACCCCACACGATGGTCCACCACGGCAGGCTTTCGCAAGCACAACCACCAACACAGCCACAGCCACAGCCAAAACACTGGGACCAACAGCCTGGAACGCAAGGTACAGTAACCCAAAACCTAGACTTATCCTAACACAGCCATAGCCAGAACACAGGGACCAAAAGCCTGGTACAGTACAGTGAACTATCCCAACCTCATGACCTAGGTCATGTCCAGTAGGGACAAAATGTTTTGTAACAGAGAGGTACTACTCATTTACAATGGTGCGCTGATGACAGCAATACAACAAATTCTATATGATCAATACAAATTAAATGAACTAAAAATTACAGAATCAACATGACAGCTTCAAACTTCACATTTTACATGAGATCCAAACATTTGCAATTCTCATTTAATTCATTAAACATTAAAGTCCTAAACTGCCCTAGAGGCACCCGAGAGTCAAGATGTAGGGAGTTTTGTAGGCTATTCCAAAAGTGGGGGGCATTCAAACTGAAGGCGGATTTACCTAGATCGGTTCGTACTAGTGGAACCTCAAGAGATAACCATCCCTGTGAATGGATTTGGTGTGTCATATTTTTACATTTTAACAGTGAAGTGAGGTAGGTCGGAAGCTTCTGTTGTAGAGCTTTATAAACAAAAAGCGAGTAATGAAGTGATGTACAGGACTTAAATGAGGACCAATAAAAAGTGTGTGTTTTTGTTGTCCATTTTGGTACGGGGTGCCCTACTGAACACGACTCTGGTAGTATCACCCTGCCTGAAATGTCATTCAGCTTCAAGGATGCAAATCCTTAACCCCTTAGTTAATCCTTTACCCAACACTTTTAGGAAGCAAACCCCTATTCTTTATTGAAAAGAATGAAGATCACAGCTTTGAGCATATATTCTTTGTTCTAATTTACTTTTGAGGGTCATCGGATGTTAACCAGAAGTGAATGTGAAAAGATTATTTTAGGGTTCATCCTCGCCGAAGCTTAAAAAAGAACAGCTAGGCCTATTAACTAGATCAAAATGGCTGCCGACAAGCCTTTAGTGCTTTGAAACAACTGATATTCCAAATGAGATGGAGGGAAGAAGGGGAAGATGGAGTGCTCAGAATGTGACACAGCAACCCTCGACATGATTAGAGCGTTGGCTGATAATCCTATTTAAAAGCACTTTAGTTGTCACCGGCGCCATAATCTTACTGCACGCCGCTCGTCGCTTCCAAGAGGCTACGGGGGGAAAAACGGAGACATAAATAATACATTTGTTATTGTACCTTTCATTTCGTGGCAGAATACAGACTTTTTTGGTTTAATATCATAGGCTTAAGCAGATGGAGTCAGTTGCATTGTTGCTAGATTTGCCTCTGTCTATTTTCATCTGTTAATGACTTGATGTTAAATACAGTATATTTAGCCCGCTCTGGCTATAGAATATTTCATCTTGGCAGAATGTTGAATCTAAAATGAAACACGCTAACAAAACATCAAAACTATTCATATTTTACCGACTAATTTCGGACCAAAACATATGGACAGAAAATGTACCATATTTTCAAAGACCCGTTGGCTTTGTCTACAACTACTTGATTTGAGCGTCGCACGCCATGTTCCACTCTTTATATTTGCTCTGTTTCCGATGACTCCAACAGATGAATCGTCTATTTTTCCTACATCATCTCAATATAGTGATATATAGCCGATGGGACTCTTGATTCATCAAGCTAGCACTGTAAAATCTTGACGTTCCTCAATGACTTTACAATGCATCTGTCAACTCTGCTCCCTCCTTTCCTCTCTCCCCTTAGCTAGCTAAGCCTCTGTGCTTAGCACCGAGCACTAAACAGGTTTAGCAGAGCCAGCAGTAAATATGTGCTCGACGATTTACAGCCTCTCTGGGTTTGTGTTTTCTGTGTCGTTTTATAAGTCGTAAAGAATTCAAGAGTGGACTCCTTTTGTCTCACGTCTGCCTGTGTTGTGCTGTGTGAACGGAGCACGGTTTGTGTGTTGTGACTGTGATGGTTATCACTGAGACCCGGGCGTCTCAATAGGCCTCTGACCCATATCTTTATGGCCCTGTCTGCACCCCTTCCCTTCCTTCAGCCTCTCTCTCCGGGCCTCCTTCCTCCTGTCCTTCCTCAGCCGTGGCCCTTGGTCACGCTGCGTTCAGCTCTAGTAAACCACATGGATTGTTTTAGCGTACAGTAGACATACAGGATCTCCCTCGGGAGTGTTGCCGGGCAGAACTTTGTGGAGTATCTAGTGCTTGGGCTGTGGTGGTCATGACATTTTGTCAGCCGATGATTGTCAAGCAAATAACTGCCGGTCTCACGGTAATTGACCGTTGATTAACATAAACACATTTGGCATCTCCAAGCTTCCACCCATAGCCTACAAGCCACTGATGATGTCCTTTCAAGTCAAATCAAATTTTACTGATCACATACACATGGTTAGCAGATGTTAATGTGAGTGTAGCGAAATGCTTGTGCTTCTTGTTCCGAATGTGCAGTAATATCTAACAATTTCACAACAACTACCTTTTACACACAAGTGTAAAGGAATTAATAAGAATATGTACATGTAAATATATGGATGAGCGATGGCCGAACGGCATAGGCAAGATGCAGTAGATGGTATAGAGTACAGTATATACATATGAGATTAGTAATGTAGGGTATGTAAACATTATATAAAGTGGCATTGTTTAAAGTGACTAGTGAGACATTTATTACATCCAATTTTTAATTATTAAAGTGGCTAGAGATTTGGGTCAGTATGTTGGCAGCTGCCACTCAATGTTAGTGATGGCTGTTTAACAGTCTGATGGCCTTGAGATAGAAGCTGTTTTTCAGTCTCTCTGTCCCAGTTTTGATGCACCTGTACTGACCTCGCCTTCTGGATGATAGCGGGGTGAACAGGCAGTGGTTCGGATTGTTGTTGTCCTTGGTGATCTTTTTGGCTTTCCTGTTTCATTGGGTGGTTTAGGTGTCCTGGAGGGCAGGTAGTTTGACCCTGGTGATGCGTTGTGCAGACCTCTACCCTCTGGAGAGCCTTACGGTTGTGGGCGGAGCTGTTGCCATACCAGGCCGTGATACAGCCCAACAGGAGGCTCTCGATTGTGCATCTGTAAAAGTTTGTGAGTGTTTTTGATGACAAGCCTAATTTCTTCAGCCTCCTGAGGTTGAAGAAGCACTGCTGCGCCTTCTTCACCACGCTGTCTGTGTGGGTGGACCAATTCAGTTTGTCCGTGATGTGTACGCCGAGGAACTTCAAACGTTCCACCTTCTCCACTACTGTCCCGTCGATGTGGATGGGGGGGGGGGGGGGGGGGGTGCTCCCTCTGCTGTTTCCTGAAGTCCACAATCATCTCCTTTGTTTTGTTGACATTAAGTGTGTGGTTATTTTCCTGACACCACACTCAGAGGGCCCTCACCTCCTCCCTGTAGGCCGTCTCGTCATTGTTGGTAATCAAGCCTACCACTGTAGTGTAGTCTGCAAACTTGATGATTGAGTCAGAGGCGTGCATGGGGAGTACAGGGAGTATAGGAGAGGGCTGAGAACGCACCATTGTGGGGCCCCAGTGTTGAGGATCAGCGGGGTGGAGATGTTGTTTCCTACCCTCACCACCTGGGGGCTGCCCGTCAGAAAGTCCAGGACCCAGTTGCACTGGGCGGGGTCGAGACCCAGGGTCAGCATTCTTACATAGGTATTCCTCTTGTCCAGATGGGTTAGGGCAGTGTGCAGTGTGATTGTGATTGCGTCTACTGTGGAGCTATTGGGGTGGGAAGCAAATTGGACTGGGTCTTGGGTGTCAGCTTGGGTGGAAGTGAAAAATCTCTCAAAGCATGATGACGGGAGTGAGTGCTACGGGGCGATAGTCATTTAGCTCAGCTGTGGGTTACACTAGTTAATTTAGCAGACAAGATTTGCTTAGAATTTTGTGGCATTATTTTATATTATTTAATAGTATGAAGGATACAATTGAAGAGAGCTGAATAAAATATCAAGGATATTTTCTCCAAACGATTTGAAGCCCATGTGGCTATTCTGTGATGAGTTGTGAACAAAGAAACAGGTATACTCCTGCTTCATTTAGAGTTGTGTCATTTTAGTTGTGATACAATCGTTGGGCTATATGTTCTGATTTTGAATACATTTCGTCAGCCAACAAGATGAATAGGCCTAGCGAACTGCAAAAGCCCTAGCCTATGTCAATTTACTATCCCCCATAGTACAAAAGTTTACCTATTCTGTGCGAGAAATAAGTATTCCAAACATAGTCTGGGACAGTTGTGGGATGCGATAGATCCCAAATTAATACAACCACTAGCATGAAAAAAACTGTTTTAAGCAATGAGCCTGACACAACAGATCAGGACATTGATAAACTATCCACACACCGCGGTAGGCTATGAGCACAAATGTTCCATTAGCAGGAAAACACCATTCTCAAAAGGGACCGCAAATGCGATTATAAAGGTGCATTTTTATGTGAAAATTATCTTCCCCAAACATGAAACGTACACACTGCGTGTGTATGCCAGTCAGGCTGTACGCCCATTGTAAAGAGGATTAATGTGGTTCATTTTAAGAAGTTATTTGGCCACCTTCATTGTGATACAAATCTTATCTGAACATATAGGCCTATGGGCTAGGCTACATGAGGTATATGACTATGATTTTAAAAAGTCACACAAAAAAAGGCATGTGCTGTTTCTTGCCTTAAGCTGGGCATCATACATAAGTGATAATATATAATTCACAAGTGATAGGCTTACATTGTCACCCATCAGACTATTCTTCATGTCATCTTGTTTGTACATATACTAAATAATGTACAGTACATGTCACTCCCTAACCTTAGAGAGACATTCTATTTCTCTATTTGGTTAGGTCAGGGTGTGATTTAGGGCGGGCATTCTTTGTTGTCTATTTCTTTGGTTTTGGCCGAGTATGGTTCCCAATCAGAGGCAGCTGTCTATCGTTGTCTCTGTTTGGGGATCATACTTAGGCAGCCCTTTTTCCCACTTTCTGTTGTGGGATCTTGTCTTTTTGTGTTGCATGGTTTTGCACTACTAGCTTTACATTTGTTGAGTTGTTTATTGTTTTTTGGTGGAACATTTCAAATGAAAGGAAAATGTACGCCTACCACGCTGCACCTTGGTCTTATTCCGACGACAGCCGTAACAGTACCAGTCAAAAGTTTGAACACACCTACTCATTCAAAGGTTTTTCTTTATTTTTACTATTTTATACATTGTAGAATAACAGTGAAGACATCAACACTATGAAATAACACATATGGAATAATGTAGTCAGCAAAAAGTGTGAAACAAATCTAAATATATTTTAGATTCTTCAAAGTAGCCTCCCTGTGCCTTGATGACAGCTTTGAACACTCTTGGTATTCTCTCAACCAGTTTCACCTGGAATGCTTTTCCAACAGTCTTGAAGGAGTTCCCACATATGCTGAGCACTTGTTGTCTGCTTTTCCTTCACTCTGTGGCCCAACTCATTCCAAATCATCTCAATTGGGTTGAGGTTGGTTGATTGTGGAGGCCAAGTCAACTGATGCAGCACTTCATCACTCTCCTTCTTGGTCAAAGAGCCCTTACACAGCCTGGAGGTGTGTTGGGTCATTGTCCTGTTGAAAAACAAATGATTGTCCCACTAAGCGCGAACCAGATGGGATGGTGTATCGCTGCAGAATGCTGTGGTAGCCATGCTGGTTAAGTGGGCCTTGAATTCTAAATAAATCACTGACAGTGTCACCAGACAAGCACCTGGGCTTGGGTGTGTCCCAGGGTAAATTCACCACTTCCCCATTAATTGAGGAGACTCTCCATGCAGACACACTGATAGATTTTGGTTGTGGCTGTTTTGCTTGTTTGTGTTGGCACCTTCAACACCCCTCATTATCACATTTATGCAGGCAACCACTCACTTACACTACTGATTATTGACTACACACACCATTATTAATTGTATTTAGTGTTTTTAGGATTAACAAAATATCAAAATATATTATCTCCACGTTGCCTCCCTTTTTGTTTTGAACTTCGAGATGGTTCATGACACTTCTAATTGGTGTCCTTGTTTTCTTTGCAGCAATTCGACCATGAAGGCCTGATTCATGCAGTCTCCTCTGATCAGTTGATGTTGAGATGTGTCTGTTACTTTAACTGTGAAGCATTTATTTGGGTTGCAATTTCTGAGGCTGGTAATGCTCATGAACTTATCTCCTACAGCAGAGAACTCTGGGTCTTCCTTTCCTGTGGTGGTCCTCATGAGAACCAGTTTCATCATAGCGCTCGATGGTTTTTGCAACTGCACTTGATGAAATGTTCAAAGTTTCTGAAATGTTCCGTATTCACTGACCTCCATGTCTTAAAGTAATGATGGACAGTATTGTTATATTTGCTTATTTGAGTTGTTCTTACCATAATATGGTCTTGGTATTTTACCAAATAGGGCTATCCTCTGTATACCACCCCTACCATGTCACAACACAACTGATTGGCTTAATTGAAGGAAAGAAATTCCTCAAATTAACTTTTAAATGCATTCCAGGTGACTACATACACTTAATGAAGCTGGTTGAGAGAATGCTAAAAGTGTGCAAAGCTGTCATCAAAACAAAGGTTGGCTCCTGTGAAGAATATCAAATATAAAAACAATTTTGATTTGTTTAACACTTTTTTTGGTTACTATATGATTCCATATGTGCTATTTCATAGTTTTGATGTCTTCACTATTCTACAATGTAGAAAATAGTACAACTAAAGTGAAACCCTTGAATGAGCAGGTGTGTTATAACTTTGAACTGTTACTGTATGTGTGAAATTTGTTTTGTTTAAAATGTACCGTTATCATGCACCTGTCTCGAAACGTGCAGGTGGAAAAATGTATGTCAAATGTATGTCATCTATGCACTTAAATATCGAATGGAGGACACTTTTCCCCTGGTTCATTTTCATGTCAACCAGGTAGGCTATACTCCTCTTGTAAATATAAGCAATGTTGAGAAATAAATATAGTAGGCCTAGCCTACAGAAAGCTGATGGGATCCTCTTCTTTTTAGTAGAGGCCATGACTCTGTTTTCTCATGTACAAGTGCATTCGGAAAGTATTCAGATATCTTGACTTTCTCCACATTTTGTTACATTACAGCCTTATTCTACAATTGATTCAATTGTTAGTTTTTTCATCATCAATCTACACACAATACAAAAACAGAAAAATCACATTTACATAAGTATTCAGACCCTTTACTCAGTGCTTTGTTGAAGCACCTTTGGCAGCGATTACAGCAGCGAGTCTTCTTGGGTATGATGCTACAAGCTTGGCACATCTGTATTTGGGGAGTTTCTCCCATTCTTCTCTGCAGATCCTGTCAAGCTCTGTCAGGTTGGATGGGGATCGTCGATGCACAGCTATTTTCAGGTCTCTCCAGAGATGTTCGATCAGGTTCAAGTCCGGCCTCTGGCTGGGCCACTCAAGGACATTCAGAGACTTGTCCCGAAGCCACTCCTGTGTTGTCTTGGCTGTGTGCGTAGGGTCATTATCCTGTTGGAAGGTGAACCTTTGCCCCAGTCTGAGGTCCTGAGCATTCTGGAACAGGTTTTCATCAAGGATCTATCCGTTTTTCCGTAACCCTGTTCATCTTTCTCTCTATCCTGACTTGTTTCCCAGTCCCTGCCGCTGAAAAACATCTGCAGAGCATGATGCTGCCACCCCCATGCTTCACCTTAAGGATGGTGTCAGGTTTCCTCCAGACGTGGCGCTTGGCATTAAGGCCAAAGAGTTCAATCTTGGTTTCATCAGATCAGAGAATCTTGTTTCTCATGGTCTGAGATTCTTTAGGTTCCTTTTGGCAAACTCCAAGAGGGCTGTCTTGTGCCTTTTACTGAGGAGTGGATTCCGTCTGTCCACTCAACCATAAAGGCCTGATTGGTGGAGTGCTGCAGAAATGGTTGTCCTTCTGGAAGGTTCCCCCATCTTCACAGCGGAACTCTGGAGCTCTGTCAGAGTGATCATCATGTTCTTGGTCACCTCCCTGACTCAAGGCCCTTCTCCCTCGATTGTTCAGTTTGGCCGGGTGGCCAGCTCTAGGAAGAGTCTTGGTGGTTCCAAACTTCGTCCATGTATGAATGATGAAAGACACTGTGTTCTTGGAGGACCTTCAATGCTGCAGACATTTTTTGGTACCCTTCCCCAGATATGTGCCTCGTCACAATCCTGTCTCTGAGCTCTACGGACAATTCCTTCATCCTCTTTGCTCGGTTTTTGCTCTGACATGCACTGTCAACTGTGAGACCATATTAAGACAGGTGTGGCTTTTCAAATCATGTCTAGTCAATTGAATTTACCAAAGGTGGACTCCTATCAAGTTTTACAAACATCTCAATGATGATCAATGGAAACAGCATGCACCAGAGCTCAATTTCTAGTCTCATAGCAAAGGGTATGAATCCTTTTGTAAATCTGTTTTTTACATTTAGTACATTTGCAAAAATGTCTAAAAACCTGTTTTCACTTCGTCATTATGGGGTATTGTGTGTAGATTGCTGAGAAATTGCTTTTATTTAATCAGCTTTAGAATAAGGCTGTAACGTAACAAAATGTCAAGGGGTCTGAATAGTTTCGAAAGGCACTGTAATTGTGTAGCGTATTGAAAAGTTGTGCAACATTGCCATTTGCATTGATGTCAGAGTGATTAGAAGGACAATAGAGTGCTGAGTACCAGGGAGGTTGCGAGTTTGGTAGGTATCTAATGACCGTCAGCAGCATCAGAGCTTGGAGAAGCCTAGTTACCGTGACTAAACGGTCATGTGGAATTTGATTGCCTTCATGACTGCCGGTGTGGCGATATAACGGTCACCGTAACAGCCCCTATCCAGCGCATGTTGTCCTGACCAACATAGTGACGGAGCAGCTGTGGGTCGGCCACGCTGGTCTAGACTGGTCTGACAGTCTGTAGCCACCAGCGGTATCACACAAAGGACAGGCACCACACACAAACACATGTGCTGCCTGAAGCCAACAGCAGCCTTGGTCTATAGGTTTTCTAGGCCGAGACTGGCCTGACATGTCTGTCTGGACTGTGACCCCCCCCCCCCTCTACCTGTGTTTGCTCTATAAACTCAAACAAATGGAGATCTAATTAGCATAGCCTGTGGGTGTTTGATTTCACCTTCACAGGAAATGTTTTCGAGAGGTTCTTAATTCTCTTTGCGTACCAAAGGGCACCATATTCCCTAAACAGTGCACTACCCATAGGGCTCCAGTCAAAGGTTGGTGCAGTATGTTGGGAATAGTGTGCCATTTGGGATGCACACTCAATATGATAGCAGAGCTAAGCTGTGGTCCAAGGCGCCAATCGGCTCCCGGTGACGTGGCCAGGCTATTAGTGACAATAATTTAGCATCTATGTGTGTACTGGGATAGGAATGAACTGTATCAGTGTGTGGCTCATCGCCAAGATAAGCTAGACTACCTGCCAATCACATTACAGCTATTTAACAGCATCACAATCTCATCTGTCATGTCAGCATGGAATTGCTTAGCGCAAAGTAGCGCTGGACGATGTGCACTTCATCATACTTTGGAGACGTAGTACATGTACAATATAATGTATGTGTTTGTGTGAATACTAACAGATGATTATAGTGTGACTTTGTGTGTTAAACGTTGTCTCTCCATGTCTGCAGGGAAAATTAGGATGTGTTTGTGGACTTGTATCGAATGCTATTGTTGTAGTACAGTACACTGCATATACTGTGTATCAATCAAATGCTTTTGTTTCATTACAGTATACTGCATGTACTGTGCATCAAAATGTGGTGTTAAACATTGCCTCTCCTCTGTGTGTGCATGGTAAGGATGTAGATGCGTACCGGAGTCTCCCTCGTGATTCAGCAGTTTGGGCCACCCAGTTCCAGAGAGAGACTGCCCGCTCCTCACTCAGTGCCAACCACCCCATGGTGGACCGTTGGCTGGACAGACAGGATCAGGTAGGACCATACACACACACACACACACACACACACAGAGTAATAGATAACTAGAAAAACTATCCAGACAACTTTGGCCCTAACCCTAGTGTTACAACAACATCTACATTACTGATGTTCCATCAGCCAGCCAGCTCTGGCCCTTAACCCCGGGGTTCGTTTACATTCGTTTTCATTGTGCTTTCAATGGAGCTTTCAGAGTCCAACATTGCAGTATTTCTGTTTTACAGTATGTCTGTTTTTTTTGTCTCTCGTTTTGACTGACTGGTCTTCCTACTGAAGGATGAGAGAAAAAGGAAAAGGGCTTGAAATAGTGGAACTTAAATACAATGGCAGACAGTCTCTGTGGAGCTCATAAATGACCTTGAAGGTGTGGGCCAAGTAGCTCTCGATCCTCGCTCGATGGGAAAGTATTTATTCCATCTCTGTCTTTCACACTTTCCTGCCGCTTCTGCTATTTCATTGTCTGCCTGTCTGTCGATACATCAGTCGCCTGGCTGCTGGGACTGTGTGGGAGGTGTTTAAATGATCCTCCGCCACAAAAAGAGATGGAAAGAAGAGAGAGTGACAGGGAGAGAGAGTGAGACATAAGTTTGCAGCTAGGCATTTGTTTGTTACTGCATATTAATGAATATTAGATGTTTCATCACTAGAACAGCTAAAGCACTAATTTGGACTACTCATGAATTGAATTGTTTTATTACTCCGCCATTTTGAATTATTCCCCCCTCCGTCCTTGACTTTTCCTTAATAAGTTCAATAAACACACTGCAGTTGTTTTGAATCTTAATGTCACAGACAGAAGTGGAGTTATAACTAGTTTTAAGAGGGCATGTCATTTTTTTCAGTAGTTGTCCCCCGCTGCGCCTCCTTCCGACAGTAGGGCCTGCTACGCTCCTTCTCCTGACAGTGAAGGTGCTGTGCCAAGTTGATTATCACCCTGATAATTGCCTCAAAATTGAATCTATACTTGACCTGTACCGAAACTAATTTCCACACAAACAGTGCATTGGTAAAGTATTCAGACCCCTTGACTTTTTCTACATTATCTTACGTTACAGCCTTAATTTAAAATGGATTAAATAGTTTTTTCCCCTCTCTCATCAATCTACTCACAACACCCCATAATGACAAAGCAAAACCAGGTTTTTAGACATTTTTGAAAATGTGTAACATTTTTAAAACTGAAATCACATTTACATAAGTATTCAGACCCTTTACCCAGTACTTTGTTGACGCAACTTTGGCAGCGATTACAGCCTTGAGTCTTCTTGGCTATGAAGCTACATGCTTGGCACACCTGTATTTGGGGAGTTTCTCCCATTCTTCTCTGAAGATCCTCTCAAGCTCCGTAAGGATGGATGGGGAGCATCGCTGCACAGCTATTTTCAGGTCTTTCCATAGATGTTCGATTGGGTTCAAGTCCGTGCTCTGATTAGGCCACTCAAGGTCATTCAGGGACTTGTCCCGAAACCACTCCTGTATTGTCTTGGCTGTGTGCTTAGGGTAATTGTCCTATTGGAAGATGATCCTTTGCCCCTGTCTGAGGTCTTGAGAGCTCTGGAGCAGGTTTTCATCAAGGATCTCACTTTATTTGGGCCGTTCATCTTTCCCTCAATCCTGACTAGTCTCCCAGTCTCTGCCGCTGAAAAACATCCCAACAGCGTGCTGCCACCACCATGGTGCCAGGTGTCCTCCAGACGTGACACTTGGCTTTCAGGCCTAAGGTTTTAATCTTGGTTTCATCAGACCATAGAATCTTGTTTCTCATGGTTTGAGAGTCTTTAGGTGCCTTTTGGCAAAGCTTCATGTGGGCTGTCATGTCCCTTTTACTGAGGAGTGGCTTCCATCTGGCCACTCTACCATAAAGGCCTGATTGGTGGAGTGAAGCGTGCATGTTTGATAACAAACTATAGTTTTGGCAAGTCGGTTAGGACATCTACTTTGTGTTTGACACAAGCCATTTTTTCAACAATTGTTTACAGACAAATTATTTGATTTATAATTCACTGTATCACGATTTCAGTGGGTCAGAAGTTTACATACACTAAGTTGACTGTGCCTTTAAACAGTTTGGAAAATTCCCGAAAATTGTGTCATGGCTTTAGAAGTGTCTGATAGGCTAATTGGCATCATTGGAGGTGTACCTGTGGATGTATTTCAAGGCAAACCTTTTCTCAGTGCCTCTTTGCTTGACATCATGGGGAAATCAAATGAAATCAGCCAAGACCTCAGAAAAAAAATTGTAGACCTCCACAAGTCTGGTTCATCCTTAGGAGCAATTTCCAAACACCTGAAGGTACCACGTTCATCTGTACAAACAATAGTACGTAAGTATAAACACCATAGGACCACGCAGCCGCCATACCGCTCAGGAAGGAGACACTTTCTGTCTCCTAGAGATGAATGTACTTTGGTGTGAAAAGGGCAAATCAATCCCAGAACAACAGCAGAGGACCTTGCTGGAGGAAACCGATACAAAAGTATCTATATCCACAGTAAAATGAGTCCTACGATAACCTGAAAGGCAGCTCAGCAAGGAAGAAGCCACTACTCCAAAACAGACTTAAAAAAGCCAGACCACGGTTTGCAACTGCACATGGGGACAAAGATCGTACTGATGAAACAAAAATATAACTATATATTATAGAACTATAATGACCATCGTTATGTTTGGAGGAAAAGGGGGGAAGCTTGCAAGCCGAAGAACACCATCCCAACCGTGAGGCACGGGGGTGGCAGCATCATGTTGTGGGGGTGCTTTTCTGCAGGAGAGACTGATGCACATCACAAAATAGATGGCATCATGAGGTAGGAAAATTATGTGGATATATTGGTGATTCAGTCAGGAAGTTAACCATCCCAACCTTGAGGCACGGGGGTGGCAGCATCATGCTGTGGGGGTGCTTTTCTGCAGGAGGGACTGATGCACTTAAAATGGGTCTTCCAAATGGACAATGACCCCAAGCATAATTCTAAAGTTGTGGCAAAATGGCTTGGAGTGGAGTATTGCAGTGACCATCACAAGGCCCTGACCTCAATCCTATAGAACATCTGTGGGCAGAACTGAAAAAGCATGTGTAAGCAAGGAGACCAACAAACCTGACTCAGTTACACCAGATCTGTCAGGACGAATCGGCCAAAATTCACCCAACTTATTGTGGGAAGCTTGTGGAAGGCTACCCAAAATGTTTGACCCAAGTTAAACAATTTAAAGGCAATGCTACCAAATACTAATTGAGTGTATGTAAACTTCTGACCCACTGGGAATGTGATGAAATAAATAAAATCTGAAATAAATAATTATCTCAAATATTATTCTGACCTTCCACATTCTTAAAATAAAGTGGTGATCCTAACTTACCTTAGACAGGGATTTTTTACTAGTATTAATGTCAGGTATTGTGAAAAACTGAGTTTAAATGTATTTGGCTTAGGTGTATGTAACTTCTGACTTCAACTGTATGTAATTAGGGTATTTCCAAAACCCTTTTTCCGCCTTGTCGTTATGGGGTATTGTGTGTAGATTGATGAAACAAGAAAAAGTCATCCATTTTAGAATAAGGCTGTAACTTAACAAAATGTAGAAAAGGGGAAGGGGTCTGAATACTTTCTGAATGCACTTTATGCTTTCTGTTTCATAGTCGTAACAAACGAACTCCTCGACTACAATTGATTGATCCCCTGAATTTTGGTGTTTTTTGGTTTGGGTTTTTACATATAGCATACAGTAAAATAAACGAATGAAAATGCTATTGTGTTATAATAGTTTTTTCTAACATAACCAAATGAATGTTGTTGTGTTAGCATATATGAAATGTATTAATTGCACTGTTAGACTGTTGCAATCAGAATGACTGCTTGTGAGCTCAGTGGTTCTGGTGTTAAATCTATTGCACTTATATAGGCCTAAACAAAGGCTTCCAAAATGGCTGTAATTACAGGGCAGAACGGATCAAATGGACATGTTTACATATTACTGAGACTCGCTGCCACTCTAATCGGTCCCATATATATATTTAATTGTTTGTGAACTTCTACCACATATCACTTAAACAGGACAGGACTCTCACTTAGGCGTGCAACAAATATAGCCACTTATTCCCTACATAGTGCACTACTTTTGACAAGGGTCCATAGGTCTCTGGTCAAAGGTAGTGCACTATGTAGTAGGGAATATGATGCCATTTGGCCCAGATAGAGTAGGCCAGCTTGCCTTGCATTGCCCTGCCGGATCCAATCCCGCCTTGGGTTATGCATCATCATTAAGGAGAGCCATCTTGCATGGAGAAGCCAATCAGCTCTCCCAGTGGGGGCTGTTTTTCTGGAGCTTTCTGATCCAGTGGAGCAGTCCCTCAGTCAGAGCCCCCACCAGCCCAGGCATAACTGACAGAGTCATCCATTTGGAGTCCACACCACCATTACGGCTGCATTGTGACCCAGATGAGCTGTCACATGCAAGGACCTCCAGCAGTACTCCAATTTCCAGGCCCTCTGACTCCTCATTTCATCCAGCCTCTATCATGCATTGTGATGTTGCCCTGGCTGATGGGTGAAACCACATTAGAATACAGACCCCAACTGCCCCTCCTCCCTCCATCCCTTCTTCCTGTCTTCCACTTCAACCCCCATCCCCACCTTCTCCACCATTCCTTCTCCTCCCAGGGAAAGTAGTGATGTGGAATGACGGGGTCCATTCCTAAACAGGTGGCGGCATTGGCTTCTGGGATTCATCCTACTGCATTAGACCAGTGTCTTTACACGTTCCGCCTGCCTCCACATTCCACACGAGTCACGCCAAGCAGCAACATAGCCAAAAACCAGTCAGGCCCACTCCACTTTATCCCAACCCCACCATCAGACTCTCCTCTCTGGGTTAACTAGAGGCTGTGGCAGCCTGAGTGCTCTGGGGCATAGAGTAGGATGGGCGTCAGGAAAATGGAGGGCCTTGCTGAAGCAGTCACTGTTTGTGACTTACACTATTGATTTATGCATCATATTTTTATTGCATCTTAATATCAGTGTTGAGGCTTGTTTTATGATGCTGGAGGAAGCTCCTCGTTTATGACGATGGCTCCAGAATCACCTCAATGAATTGCTGGTTTAAACACGCTGTTGATACAGTGAACCTACATACAACTGGTGTTATTGCCTACAGTATACTGCACAATGTCTTAATTCAGCGGAGGAGGTTGCATCTCTACCTGGGTTGAAATCACATTCATTGTCAGGGTTTTTATCGTCTTAGCAATCAGCCTCTCTCCCTTTGTTATGATATCTGTCCTTGTTTCTCAGTGATGGCCGTGTGGTTGCCAATGTTTTATCTCAAGGCCCGAGATAAAAATATGGTTCATTAAAACATCACACTGTTATGATCAGCAAAGCTGAGTGGAGATAATGAGTACGCACCCACGCACACACACACACACACACCTATACACGCCCGCCCGCACACACACACACACACAAAAACATACTCACACACACACAAAAACACACTCACACACACAGACACAAAAACACACACACACACACACACACAAAAACACACACACACACACACACACATACACACAAAAAAACTCACACACACACAAACATACACAAAGGAAATAAAATAAGTGAAATTAAAGCAATTATTTGTTTATCATGATGTATTTATCTGATGTCTGTTATTCTTCCTCTTAAATAATCAACCGCTTTTCTTACTCTGGATTCAATGAGATAATATTTCTGCATTACATCTTTAGTAGATCAGTTAATATTGAGATGTTACATAAAAGCACAGTGTTTCACAGATCATCTTTAAATTGTTGTTTTGAAGGTCGGAAATGTTGCTTTTAATCGTGTCCTCACAGTTTCCTCTGTGCCCTTTAATTGTCCCTGGCTTCTTAACAAATGGCACTCTATTCCCTACATAGTGCACACCTTTTGACCAAAGCCCTGGTCGAAAGTAGTGTGCTATATAGGGAATAGGGGGCCATTTGGGACGAGGGCCCCAGTCTGTTGAACAACTTACACTCCGTTCCGCTGTGTCCTGAACCATTTTCGTATAAAGTGCCACTTTATAATGCATTTTTAATCAGCCCTTCCTTCCCACTCTTATTATGAATTAGAGATGCTGTTCTATTCTGTTCAGTCAGACACGGACACAGAGGCGTTGTGTGGCTCCTCTACTCTCCCTTCAAGAAGCAACCGACTGGGCCTGCATCACAAATGGCACTCTATTCCCTAAATAGCACAAACTTAGGGTTTTGGTCAAAAGTAGTGCCATATGTAGGTAATTGGGTGTTATTTGGGACATATACTGGCCCTTTAGAGTGGTCATGAAGCAAGAGAATGGCCCTTTAAAATAGGTCACTTTCCTCAGATATGGGAAGGGATAGATTTCTGTTAAAACAGCAGGAATTTATAACTATGCTAAAGTATAGCTCACTTTTGTTGAATGTGATTTGTTTGTCTGTGTCTATGCCTCTGTGTACTCTAAATTTGCACACATGCTTTGCTTTTGTGGCTATACAGTACAGCAGTGTCAAATGCTTCCATCCAGGCCCTTGGGAAGCACTTCCCAGAGCATTATGTAGAGCTTATTGTAAATCGCATCTCTTTATCAAGCCATAAACGCCAAGGCCTTATGAGTTATTCTTTAAATAAACAGCTGTCGTTAACGCTGCCCCATTATCCCTGTTGATGAATGCTAATGGGATCTACTGACTTGCAGAGTGTAGAGGGAGAGGGAGAGGGAGAAAGAAAGAGCGAGAGATAGCCTGGCTGAGTGCTTCTCCTTCACAGTGGCTCAGACTGTCTGACAGCCTTTATGAACTCTACACAGGGGTGGGACTAACACACGGTGTCAATAATGTACATATTCAACCCAATCACATCTCGGTTAAGGGCCCACGGAAGGATCAGCCTAACTTTGAAATTGTGCATTTAAATATGTTAGGAAGTATAAAACAAACTATTAGTCCGTCCATCCTTCCTCTCTGACTGTCCAGCCCTTCAGTGGTCATATAGATACAGTGTTAAATGAAGGGCGAGAGAGCCAAAAGAAAGAGGAGAATCTGATAGAAGCTTTGGTCAGAGTGCCAGCCAGGAGAATGTTCATGTGCTTTGCTCTTGAATGGAGCTGCACCACCTTGCGGGGTTTATTTAGTCCTTTCTGAAAACAAAATGCTCCCCTGCCCTGCTGTCTGCATGAGCGAGTAGTGAGACGGATGGTCTCAGGTCACGTTTGTTTCATTATTTCCCCTAGTAGATCAAAGACGCTTAATTTAATAAAGAATAATCTAATGTTTCAGCGTCCATACTGGCATCTCTCTAGGCATTAACCTTTGTATGTTGGAGAGTTATTTAGTATGGGTACACCATAGTGGACTTGAATATGGCCTTTCACTCCAATTGTTCGTGGTCGAGAAAGTTACCGGGCCATCGGAGGTTGAAATGAACATTTACTTAGTTAAGGTGGTCAGATATGTTATGAGGTTAAGTATGGGTTGTTGTGGAGCCCACACAGCCTGAGAACCCTATGGCATGCTGCAGGCACTGTTAGCTCAGTCAGGTGCAACCAGAGCAGATGAAATACTTTACACATAACAGGCAGCATTTACTGAATGGAACCTTTTACTGGATGCTATGGAAACAGGTGAATCACAGTCTTCTCCTACCTCCTCCTCTTCTCCCCTTTGTCTATACATACCCCCTCCTCGAACTGTACCACCCTTCCCCCTCTCTTTCCATCTCTGTTCTGTCTCAATATGCAATATATCGGTTTCTCTATTAGCTGAGTGTAACCTTTCCCTGGCCCTGCAGATGTAGGTGTGTGTTGCATAGAGAATTGTAATTACAGGTGGTGTGTGGTTGCACAGGGATTCTTTGGCAGCGCAATCGGTGGTGTGTGTGTGTGTGTGTGTGTGTGTGTGTGTGTGTGTGTGTGTGTGTGTGTGTACAGTTTGTGCGTGTTTGCACGCCTTTTCATGTGTATGTGTGTGTCTTTGTGCGTGTGTGTGTCTCTGTGTGTGTGGGTGTGTCTGTGTGTGTGTTCACGATCAGCTGATCTATCAGGATGGATATGTGATGAGCGGCAGGTCATGGGGAGGTATACTGCAGAGATATTGGGAGTGAAGAGGGAGGATGCTCCCACATTCCAAACCAATGAAGTCAATTATTGGTTGGTATCTAGTGTCTACAAAGCAGGGTTTGCACTTGTCCCGTAGCTCTCACTTCATTTAGTGTGAAGCAGACAAAAGGAATTACATTTTCTGTCAGTAAAGACTTGCCAAATGTGCTCACACTCCCTTTCTCTCTTTCTCTCTCTATCTCTCTCGCTCTCTCTCTCTCTCTCTCTCTCTTCTCTCTCTCTATCCTCTCTCTTTCTCTCCTCTCTTCTCTCTCTCCTGTCTCTCTCATCTCTCCTATCTCTCTCTCTCTCTCTCACTCTCTCTCTCTTTCTTCTTCTTTCTTTTCTCATTGGGTTTTAAACCCAACCGGTGGACCTGGCCAGTAGGTGCTGCTGTGTGTTCAAAATAGAGGATTATTTTTAGGAAAAGCAATGCCACATTGTCTCTCCTCTCTGTCGAGGGGGGCCTCTGCTCTCCTCTGCGTAATTACCTTATAATGTAAATGGCAGCTCACAAGAGACAGAGTTCTGCTGAGAGAGAGTCACATACAGCACTACAATACAGCCTTAGTCTCAAATTAGCTTTCCTCGCTTAATTAACTACCCAGCACTGAGCTGCTCCCAACCAGGCTTCTCTCTCTCTCCTGGTTAGCCAGCTTAGCGTGCCTTAGCTCACCATCTCTCCCTAGACTGAGTTTGAAAGATACTAGCTTGTGCTGTGAGTCAGAGCACATGTTGATCAATCAAGCATGGTTTGCTTTCTTCTCTTGCTCAGTCAAGCAAACAAACAAGCTACATCTCCCTCCTTCCCTCCCAGCCCCCAACAGGCCTAGTTGCTGAGGCCGTCGTGGAATTGAGAAACGTTGTGTTATTGACCTTGACGGACGGACGGACGGACGGTCGGTCGGTCGGTCGGTCGGTTGGTTCATTCAGAGCTGCTCAAGGGGAAAGGAATGTGTCTGGGTGACTTGTCATTCTGTATGCAGAACTGAGTGAGCATCTCTCTCTCTCTTTAACCTCTTTTACCAGACTCTCCAGGATCCCTTCCTCCCTCACTCCTTTCTTCCCCTCTGCAACTGCCCCTCCATCCCTTTATCTCTCCTTCCCCCATCCCTCCCTCTCTTTTGCCTGTTTTATAGTACCCTCCAGCCTCCCTCCATTCCTCATGTCTTCCCCTCCCTTCCCTCCTTCTCCCAGACCACTGTCCCCCTCCATCTCCACCCATGTATCTCTCATTCCCACCAGCCCAGCACATGTTAGAGGTAGGAGTGGCTGTGTGTCTGTGTTCAAAGAGCACCGGTGCCTCTCCTCTCCCCTCCCCTCCTCTTCGCTCCCCTCTTCTGCTCTCCTGTGAAGACCAGCCAGTGAGCTGGAACTGTTCTCGTCCATTAACCTGCCGGCACAATGGACTAACACAATGGCCACTCCACAACCCCCTGAGAGGAGAGGAGAGGGAGCAGCAGTCATTTGTCAGACAGAAAGTCAGACGACTGCTGAGACTTAACTGCAGATAGGAGGTTTTCCTGACCAATAAAAGTTTGAACTCGAGACCAGAGTCGTTCCTGGTCAAGTCACCAGGTCAGGACTATTTCCTGATCCTATTTATGACACAGCATCCACTAACCCATCAACATAAGTAGGTGGCCATGGTGAGGGTCAAGTGTTGGGTTCCAGTCACCTGGGGTCAAACCGGTGCTTGGGGACGCCCAGGACAGGGTTAATATGGTGCTTGGGTCTTGTTGCCGTCTTCCTCCTGAGATGACAGATAACATCCCACACTCCTCTGTCCTCACCTTTTCATCCTGGTCAGTGGTCACTTCTAGGGTCATGGTATGGTCATTGTTAGGTGGTGACCAGCAGGTCACATGTGCCATGAGTCATTCTGCTACCCCAGAATCATTTCTTGCTGTGTGGTCGAGTGGGTAAAATAAAATAAAAATGTACCATCTTACTGCCCTTTCCTTTTATAATCTGTCTAAATAAACATAGAACAATTGTATCTATTATCATCAATCTATATTTAGGCTATAAACCATTTGTATTTCTAAACCATTGAATGTATACGAGAGAGTTTGTGTTTTGATGCTGCCTTTTACATGCACTGAAACCCCCAAAAAGTATTTTCACAAAACTCTCTTAAAAAACAATATTAAGGTTAAAGAACCACTTTGGGTGTTTTAGAGTACTTCATTTCTGTTTTAAAACACATTGAGTATTAAAACACTTCCATTGGGTTTACATTCAAACACCCTCCAAACACCAGATGTCAGCTGAGATGCACGACTTTTCATGGTTTCATTACACAATCATGGTGTTTTGAGACTTTCTATTTTTACAGTGTAATTCCATTATCATTTCGCAGATATTTTATTGTCTTATCAAACACACAACGATGAGGTTATTTTCCAAACACTGTATTTCTACTAGTTTTTAAAGTAAATAAGCCTAGTTAAACAGCTTTTACCCAGGGTTTGCCCTCTTCTCCTCTTACTGTAATGTATGTTCGCTCTATTGGGATTCAGAATTCTCTTCACCTCTTCCTCTCGCCCTTCACACCAGTAAAGTTCTGCCTTAATTTGACAACTTAATCTGAGCCATAATGGCCCAGACAATGGTTTCTCCCTGGGACTGTAGCCTACGTGTCTGAAACGGCCTATGGCTGGGACTGCATTATAAAGGCATGACAATCGTCAGGCTTTTAATGCAAACAGCATTGGAAGCAGCACAATTAAAGTCCCCTGCTCTCAGATATCTTCCCACACAGTTTGCCCCTTTGGCCTTTCCCGGTCCCCTTGAAACTCTCTCTCTCTCTCTTCCTCTCCTTTCCTAACTCATAGCCAACTCTGCTGAATGTTTCGGAGACACTTTTATTTTTCTTATTTCATTTGCACCGTTTTGGGCTTTTTGGGCTGTTCCTGCACATTTTTTGGTTGTCCCTGCAGCCTGTCTGATACTTACTTCTCAGGACTAATTTACCCCCAGCTAGCCTCCGCCGCTCTGAGAGAGAGAGAGAGAGAGAGAGAGAGAGAGAGAGAGAGAGAGAGAGAGAGAGAGAGAGGACTGTTGATTCCGATAGCAAGTCTACCTGTCAATGTCCCTCCCTTTGTGTTAAAGTAGTCATTAGCAATCAGTTGGCTGTGTTGCTCAAAGAGCCACTGCCTTTTTGTGTCTCCTTCACATGTCTAAATGCATGGACACAGGCACATACATGAACACACAGACAAACACTCACCTGTCTTGCACTCATGTCGATTATCTTTTTCTTCTTCCCTCTCGCCACACCTGATTACTACTCAGGCAGCTTTTCCTACCTCCTTCATTTGGCCCTTCAGAATGAACAACAGCAACAGTCTGTCTGGACAGTAAACAGATCTGGAGAAGTGTAGAGTGGAGACATCTCTGCCATGCACGTCAAAGATGACGACATCAAGTGAAACTATGCTGAGGTTACTTTAAGAGGTGAAAGGCATTGTTTCTCACTCTCCATCCCCCCCCCTCTCTCTCTCTCTCTCTCTCTCTCTCTCTCTCTCTCTCTCATTGCTCTTGCTCTCTCTCCCTCAATCTCCCTCCACCTCCATCTCAACCTGCTCCAGCATATTTTATCATCACCTTATTTATGGGACATTTCTTTCCACGTCCTGATTAGAATTAGCGAGTGAGTTTTCCGATTTGCTCCGTGGAGTGAGAAATCACTTTCTCGAAGAGAATAATTGAACATGGGCAGGGGTGCCAGCTCATTAGCTACAAATCATAGGAAGCAGGAGCACCTTAGCACCACACCATAATGACTTGTGGGAATAGAAGGCCCTAGTGTGCCTCGTACGGGGAAAAGTTGGACCAAGCAGCAGCAGCACAGAGTCAGACATGGAAGTACTGTAAAACAAAGAAGTTATTACCCTTATTTGTATGAAATGTGTTTAGAGTGTACGTTGAATCAAAGAAGAGATTGACAACCGGACTAGGAGAAGCAATATTAGCGTTGTTTCTTTTCCATTAAATCAGTCTAAAAGCAAGGATTCTACTGCTCACTTTTAGTTATATTGCATACTGGAGGCCTACTGCTGAAAAGTCTTCAGAGTATTCTGCCTAGTCATAGTATGAAAGAGAGTCAAATATTTTAAGGCGAGCCTGTCTGGTCTGCTCAAAGGACATTTACAAATGGAGCTGACGTTGTCCAGGCAGCTATTGTTGACAGTCCGTAGAAATTACTGTTGCTCCGCTCTCAAACACTTTGCAATACGTCAAATTGCTCATTTAAGGGCAGACACAAAAAATTACTTTAGAGAGCCACTTTGACATTAAGTAGTGTCTGTCTGTAGTTCCACGCTGAATAATCATCACCTGGAGGCAATTAAGCAGTCAAAACCAGGAAAGAAAAAGGACATGCTGCAGTGCAGTGCACAAATGGTGTGCACCCTATTTTCTTTATAGTGCAATACCCTATGGGGCCTGGTCAAAAGTAGTGCACTATCATGGTAATAGGGTGCCATTTTGGACAGAAACATGCAGTCCAACTTCCACAATGTAAATACACTATTTGAGAGCTAATAAGAACCATATTCTACCACACCTATTAGGCTAACCGGTTAAGCGCCATTTATTTCCCTGCCAGGGTTTGCAGTGGGGCAAAAGATGGACTTTAGGTGATTGACAGGATCCGATTTCCCTCAGTGCTGAATAATTCAACACTATTTATTTGATTTCCCTTTTCTTTCTCTCTCTCCACTCCCTCTCTCTCTCTCTCTCTCTCTCCTTTTTACACTCTCTCTTCTCTCTCCTCTTTACGCTCCTCTCTCTTTTATGTTTTGTTCGTTTCCCTTCCCTGTGCTCCAATGATTCCACACTGGCACAATGAGGTCCAGTGTCACAATGAGCTTTTCACACTGTTTTATTGGTTCCCGTTAGAGGGCCACAGATTTTTAAATTGCTGTAGGAATGTAACATGGCTCTAGCCTGCAGTAAACATCTCAAGCCCAGGGAGTGTGTGTGTGTGGGCGTGCTTGTGTGGAAGGGCCAGGCAGGAAGGTCCATTCTCCATTTAAAGCAAAGAGCCACATTTAATTTGCATCAATGGGAAACAAAAGCGGATGGCGGTTGAATGGGGGGCAATGGGATGTTTTTTATGTGACATTGAGAAAGGAGAGAAATAGAGAAAGAAGGCGAGAGCGATGAAAAATGTCCTTTGTGTGACGACACAAATTCACAGCCAGGGTGCTGGCTGTGTTCTCTTGTCCTCTTTTGTCTTGTGGTTAGCTCCAGCTGGCTTGGCCTGGTCTCCACTGGCCTATAGCATGCAGGTGAGCCCACTGAGGCTTAAGCCAGTGTCTGTGGATCCTGGATACTCTTTTCATTACCTTTTTAGATGGATAAATGCATTCATACAATATGATTTAGGTAGGTTGGTCACATTTAGTTGATTGCGATAGATTCATTGTCTCGCCACTGTGCTTTTCTCCTTCTGACATTTCTTCGGTCTTACATATACAGTTTTTTGTGTGTGTGTGTGTGTGTGTGTGTGTGTGTGTGTGTGTGTAGACCTTGTTGTTATGCATTAAAATGTGCTCTGTAATTCCCTAAATATATTCAGGATTTCCACTAGAACCAATCTGCTTTCTCCTTCCATTAGGCTTGCCATGGATAAGGCCTGAGAGGGTGCGGTGCTGTCTTGAATTGTAGGCGACATGAATCTGACTTGACGTTTTTGCATGATTGGTCTAAAAGTAAGCAGATAGCTCAGTAAAATAGTATTTCATTGGAAAAGAGTAGACAGGATATTAATATGTTTACCTAAATAGACACAATGGTTGTTGCTTTTCTATACTGAACAAAAATATTAACGCAACATGCAACAATTTCAAAGGTTTTAGTGAGGTATACTTCATAGAAGGAAATCAGTCAATTGAAATAGATCAATTAGGCCCTATTCTATGGATTTCACATGACTGGGCAGCGGCGCAGGCATGGGTGGTCCTGGGAGGGCATCAGCTCATCCACTTGGGAGCCAGGTCCACACACTGGGGAGCCAGGTCTACCCACTGAGGAGCCAGGTCCACCCACTGGGGAGCCAGGTCCACCCACTGGGGAGCCAGGTCCACCAACTTGGGAACCAGGCCCACCCACTGGAGAACCAGGTCCACCCACTTGGGAGCTTGGTACACCCACTTGGGAGCCAGGTCCACCCACTGGGGAGCCAGGTCCACCCACTGGGGAGCCAGGTCCACCCACTGGGGAGACAGGTCCACCCAATGGGGAGACAGGTCCACCCACTTGGGAGCCAGGTCCACCCACTGGGGTGGACCTTATTTATTTGATTGAACCTTTATTTAACAAAGTAAGCCAGTTAAGAACTCATTCTAATTTACAATGACGGCATACCAAAAGGCAAAAGGCCTCCTGCAGTGGGCTGGAACGCATCTTTTTTAAAATATAGGTCAAAACACACATCACGACAAGAGTGACATCCAAACACTACATAAAGGGAGACCTAAGACCACAACATAGCAGGGCAGCAACATATAGAAAACACAGCATGCTAGCAACACAACATGACAACAACATGGTAGCAATGCAACATGGCAGCAGCACAACACGGTAGCAGCATAAAACAGGGTACAAACATTATTGGGCACAGACAACAGCACAAATGGCAAGAAGGTAGAGACAACAATACATCAGAGAGGACAAGTAATCAAAATTAGTTTGAGGACTTTATTACAGACAGAAAGGCTCCTTATAGGACACATCACTACACTCTATGCTCTTCTGTAAACTGGTCATCTCTGTATCTCTGTATACCCATCGCAAGACCAACTAATTTATGCTTATTTATAAAACCCTCTTAGGCTTCACTCCCCCCTGAGATAGCTACTACAGCCCTCATCCTCCACATACAACCTCCGTTCTGCCAGTCACATTCTGTTAAAGGTCCCCAAAGCGCACACATCCCTGGGTCGCTCCTCTTTTCAGTTCGCTGCAGCTAGCGACTGGAACGAGCTGCAACAAACACTCAAACTGGATAGTAATAATAATAATATTCCTCATCGTCCCCCTCCTCAGACGATCCCGCAGGTAAAGAAGCCTGAAGTGGAGGTCCTGGGCTGGCATGGTTACACGTCATCTCCAGTTGGACGTACTGCCAAATAATGTAAAATGACGTTGGAGGTCGCTTATGGTAGAGAAAATAATATTAAATTATCAGGCAACAGCTCTGGTTGACATTACTGCAGTCAGCATGTCAATTACACACTCCCTCAACACTTGAGACATCTGTTGCCTCGTGTTGTGTAACAAAAATGTACATTTTAGAGTGGCCTTTTATTGAACCCAGCAGAAGGTGCACCTGTGTAATTATCATGCTGTTTATAATCAGCTTATTGATATGCCACACCTGCCCAGGTGGATGGATTAGCTTGGCAAAGGAGAAATGCTCACTGACAGGGATGTAAACAAATTTGTGAACCACATTTTTGAGAAAGCTTTTTGTTTTATTTCAGCTCATAAAAAAATGGTACCAGCACTTTACATGTTGCATTTATATTTTACTTCACTGTGTGGGTGTATATATATATATATACACAGTGGGGAGAACAAGTATTTGATACACTGCCGATTTTGCAGGTTTTCCTACTTACAAATCATGTAGAGATCTGTAATTTTTAGCATAGGTACACTTCAACTGTGAGAGACGGAATCTAAAACAAAAAAAACTGAAAATCACATTGTATAATTTTTAAGTAATTCATTTGCATTTGTAAGTAGGAAAACCTGCAAAATCGGCAGTGTATCAAATACTTGTTCTCCCCACTGTGCATATATATATATATATATATATATATATATATATATATATATATATATAATATTCCCTCTCGAGAACATTTGTTTGCAGATACTGATTTGAACTCAAATGCACTCCCTTTCCTCCTCACCTCCAGATAGTCCCCCAGTCCTATTTGTCCTGGAAGCAGAGTAGTCAAACAGTGCGTCCGCTGGGACCTCATTTCATTACCGGTCCTCTCTGAGTCCACTTCATTTACCCACCCATAGAGCGAGGACACAGCCAAATGAATCCCGACCCCCAGAATCTCAGACTCCAGCAATTAAAAATAAATGAACGAAGCGCCACTCTCCGCTGAGCACCACCTCCCACCATCTTGAAAATGAAGCTCTCGGGGCAACACAGCAAACAAAAGTTAATCTGAGGAATAGACTGGCTCCTCGGTAATGACTATCTCTAGTGTGTACTCTGCTCCTGTTCAGTCATTCATAGGACCACATCAATCATCCTCCTTCAGACTTACCTCTTTGAGGTGTCTATGATGAGGTCTGCACAGGAAACAACCTGTAGCATACTAATGGAGAGACATGGTGTGTCTCTGCTCTCTGCTTTAGATACTGGTTGACTCCCTGCAGGGATGGGATCAATTCCATTTCATTTCAATTGGAATTGGAATTTCTAAGGTGTGTCCCGAGTTGCGCCCTCTTCCTTTTTAGTGCATTGCGTTTGACCAGGGCTCACATGAGTTACCGTGGAATAGGTATATTTAGTTACAGTTCAGCTGTTTGAAACTTGAGTGTCCTCTATCTGTTTTACACGTCATTGAAATACTGACATACATTTATGTCTCTGTGTCAGTCTGACGGTATCTAACGGAAGAGACGCTCACTGACCTTCACAGACACTCTGAGAGATGGATTAGATGTTCAGAGCAAAGAAGACTGTCCTGGCGCCTAATCAGCTCAAAATGATGATTCATCTGCTAAAATTACCACAGAGCTCAGTTCAAGTGAAAAGATCCACAGAGTTCAGTTCGTGTAGAGCTCAGTTATTACTTTAGAGTTGAGTTAATGCTTATTATAAACTGGATGGTTTGAGCTTGGAATGCTGATTGGCTGTCAGTCAGGGTCTGTCAGACCTTCTACCACAGGTATGACAAGACATTTATTTAGACTCTTCTAATGATGTTGTTAACCAGTTAAAAATAGCATTAAGGCACCTCAAGGGTTTATGGTCAGTATACTATGGCTAAGGGCGTTGCATCGTGCCTAATAACAGCCCTTAGCCATAGTATACTGACCATATACCACAACTCACTGAAGTGCCTTATTGCTTAGATGTACCACATGTTAATGCTCAGTTCATGACCAAGCCTCACACTCATCCATTCAGCTCCACAGTTCACGCTCAGCCTAGAGATTGGGTGGAGACACAAACACACCTCACCTTACTTAATCAAGTAAGGGACAGAGTGCATCACAAATGGCAAATCCCTATGTAGTGCACTACTTTTGACCAGGGCCCATAGGGCAAAGTGTGTCATTTGGTACATAGCCTCAGACGCTAGAGAAAAGGATACTATCCTTCTAAACATTGTTGTTCCTTGACCATAAGGCCAAGTTGAGGATATGCCACAGATATGTTGATTGCAAAACAACTTGACCTCCTCAAAACCCAGTCAAATGTGAGACTGTACAAAAGCCCATTTCCCTTCCCATGTCACCCATCCCTCAGAGCTAACTGCCATTATCCCAAATTAGACCCCCAAAACATCTCCGTGATTAGATTGGATGTGACTGTGGCTCCCCTGTCATTAACCCCTCTTCCCTCAGAGTCATCAGGTCATATGAATCAGCCATCTTAACTACCCTATTAACGCAGCCAATGCATCAACCCGTCCCGAGTCTTCAGACAGTTCTAGACTGTTATTTACATTTATGTTATGTTTAAGGAAGGTTAAAAAGGCAGAAACCAGAGATAACATCATTATGTGGACACTGAGACGGTCCTGATAATGTAATTCACGTTGCCTTTCACTTTTTCTCTGTGGCGGTAATGGTGGGCGAGTATGAAAGCATAAACCATACTGTCTATGAGCGTATCAGACAGTTATCATCAATGTATGATCATTTCCACATGTGATAATACTACATGTGCATATCAGATGATTCGTTGTGTGGATGAACAACTAAGATCTCAACAAGATGAAAGCCACATGCAATTTCCATTAATGTCAAGTGGTTAGTCAGGCAAGGGAAAGACATGCAGCCATTGCAATTACTAGGGCCTCTCAATAAGGCCACACAATTGACAACTCTTCAGAGAACCAAGAATAGTGTGTAAATTCTTAATGCAAAAATAGGATTAACCCATTTCATTAATTTGCTGAGCGCTGAAGTCAAAGTCATACCCAACAGGAGAGGCCCAGGGCGGAAGCAGAACACTTGCATTGCTACAATAGTTGGTCTCCAATACAACTCTAATATACAGCAGCTATATTCTGTTTAGCACAGCATCTACTGAGGAAATTATTAGATTCCGATTCTGCAGAGAGAGCTTCACGCACACACACGCACACGCACACACACGCACACACACACACACACACACACACACACACACACACACACACACACACACACACACACACACACACACACACACACACACACACACACACACACACACACACACACACACACACACACACACACACACGGGAAAGAAATGACAGTAGAGTAACCCTGTGTAGGCCGGCTGTCCGTGTCTCTGCCGATGGGGAGAAACACAGGCTGACTCTCTGATGAGGACGTGTTCTCCTCTCTGATTCTGACTCAGAACTCATGGGCTCAGAACTGTTCAAAGCAGACGACTGACTCCCTGTTCCCAAGTAGGGATTAGATGTACTATTCCTTTTGAGAAACGATATCTAAGATACAGTATAGATTCATTATAAGACTATTCCTTTTGAGAAACGATATCCAAGATGAGAGTAAAACAAGACGAACAAGTACTTTATCGGACTAACGAATAAGTTTGTTTCACTGTGGCCGCTGTGTTTTTTTTCTATCCTGTCTTTTTGATCTCGCTGACCAAAGCACGACGTTCTTAATCATCAGTCCAGGAAAAGAGGCTTCAGCCAATCAGGGGGCAGCAGAGATGCCAACAGGGATGCAGGAATCAGCTACCCATAATGCAGTTAGGAAACACACCAAGCTCCATTACTGGCTAATGAAATCTATTTTCCTGGCACTGAATCTCAGATGTCGTAAACTTCACATTCGCCCCAGTTCTATTTCTAGTCGAGTTGATGTAGTTTTCTCCCCTTTTAATCAACAAAGACATCAAACCTTTAAATCTCCCTGTCTGCCTTTGGTTTTAAGACACACTGCTAATAGGGTATAAAAGTTTGCATTCTGTATGACGTGGATTTACTTTAAGCAAATTAAAGCCCAAACAGGTTCTTAATGCTATTAAGCAAATTAAATCAGAGATGTGAGTCTACCTGGGTCACATTTGTCCACATCAGTCTGAAAGGGTGTGTTGTGTGTTGCAGACAAGACTGGCATTTGGAGAACTGGACCGGAGGGGATAGTTTGTTTCTTCCTTCTTCTCTGTCAATGAATTGCATCTGTGTTACAGTACATCATCTGCCAACCAGGATTTCATATGAGTCCAGGCAGATCTATCAATGACACGGCTTCCCTCTGCTCTGGGCTGCTGTATCGTTAAATGGAACATTAATTCAATTAGGGACAGCTAATTATAAGGGCTTAAATCAATCACTGAGTCAATAACAAAATCTCAAGCGGACGGAGACTCAAATGTTCGAGCCCTCATCAATAACAGTCAGGTTAGGAAGGAATGCTCTCTGGTCAGACCCAGAGCTTTAAAAGGATATGAATTATTGAAATCCACAATTCTCTTTTGTCCAGGGAGGGCAGTCTTACATGATCTATATGGTCACTCGAATTTGGTCGATATACTGTAGTTTTATTTATATAAACTTAGAAAAAAAGAAACGTCCTTTTTTCAGGACCCTGTCTTTCAAAGAAAATTCATAAAAATCTAAATAACTAAATAACTTAAACACTGTTTCCCATGCTTGTTCAATGAACCCTAAACAATTAATGAACATGCACCTGTGGAACGGTCGTTAAGACACTAACAGCTTATAGACGGTAGGCAATTAAGGTTACAGTTGTGAAAACATAGGACACTAAAGAGGCCTTTCTACTGACTCTGAAAAACAGCAAAAGAAAGATCCCCAGTTTCCCTGCTCCTTTGCTTGAACATGTCTTAGGAATGCAGCAAGGAGGCATGAGGACTGCAAATGTGGCCAGGGCCATAGATTGCAATGTCCGTACTGTGAGACGCCTAAGACAGCGTTACAGGAAGACAGGACGTACAGCTGATCATCCTCGCAGTGGCAGACCACATGTAACAACACCTACACAGGATCGGTACATCCGAACATCACACCTGCGGGACAGGTACAGGATGGCAACAACAACTGCCCAAGTTACACCTGGAATGCACAATCCCTCCATCAGTGCTCAGACTGTCCGCAATAGGCTGAGAGAGGCTGGACTGAGGGCTTGTAGGCCTGTTGTAAGGCAGGTCCTCACCAGACATCAACGGCAACAATGTTGCCTATGGGCACAATCCCACCATTGCTGGACCAGACAGGACTGGCAAAAACTGCTCTTCACTGACGAGTCGCGGTTTTCTCTCACCAGGGGTGATGGTCGGATTTGCGTTTATCGTCGAAGGAATGAGCGTTACACCGAGGCCTGCCCTCTGGAGCAGGATCGATTTGGAGTTGGAGGGTCCGTCATGGTCTGGGGTGGTGTGTCACAGCATCATCGAACTGAGCTTGTTGTCATTGCAGGTAGTCTCAACACTGTGCGTTACAGGGAAGACATCCTCCTCCCTCATGTGGTACCCTTCCTGCAGGCTCATCCTGACATGACCATCCAGCATGACAATGCCACAAGCCATGCTGTTCGTTCTGTGCGTGATTTCCTGCAATACAGGTATGTCGTGTTCTGCCATGGCCAGAGAAGAGCCCGGATCTCAATCCCATTGAGCGCGTCTGGGACCTGTTGGATGGGAGGACGAGGGCTAGGGCCATTCTCCCCAGAAATGTCCGGGAACTTGCAGGTGCCTTGGTGGAAGGGTGGGGTAACATCTCACAGCAAGAACTGGCAATGCACTGCAGTACTTAATGCAGCTGGTGGCCACACCAGATACTGACTGTTACTTTTGTTGTTGACCCCCCCTTTGTTCAGGAACACATTATTCAATTTATGTTAGTCACATGTCTGTGGAACTTGTTCAGTTTATGTCTCAGTTGTTGAATCTTGTTATGTTCATTACAAATATTTACACATGTTAAGTTTGCTGAAAATAAACGCATTTGACAGTGAGAGGACATTTATTTTTTTCTGAGTTTATTTGTTTATGCTATTTTGATATTGAATACTGCACTGTTGGGTAGGGCTTGCAAGTTAACATTTCACTGTACTTGTGCACGTGACAAATTAAACTTGTATGACAGTTGGAAAAATAATTGTTGACAGGATCTGTTTAAGGGTGGATCCCAGTCGTTTGAGTCACGATTCAGCAGTGTAGTCAAGTGTTTAATGTAGGGTTGGGGTTCAGGAAGTGATTTGAAGTTAAAATTCTGAAATTGAATGTTTATTTTCAGTTTATTGAGAAATCATTGAAAATACTGTAGATGCCATTACTTCACTTATTTCATTTTTATTTAACTTCAATTGGAATTGACCCTGATTTAAAGGCTTTAGGAAGCCTTTACTAGCTGTATCTCTTTACCGTAGTTATACTGTAGTTGTCCTTGCATTATGGTGACTAGAGAAGCAATGTCCACTCTATCATGTTATGCCAGACATGGTGCCAGTGTCTTGTATGGTCTCATTTGTCTCTGTCTCTTGGACTGCACTGTAACCACATTAGCTCTATCATGTAATGAGGATGCAATTATTGGCCTTGACCTTTGTGAATGAGAGGAAAGCCTCCCCCCACCCTTCCTTCACCCTCTTCCCTTTCCTCATTTCAACATCATAATATGGATTTCTTTTCACACGTCAAAGTGTTTTGTTACACTTGGCTATTCCAGTGTTTTCTTTTTTGGTAATTCCAGTGTTTCATTTTGGTCATTCCAGTGTTTCTTTTTGGTCATTCCAGTGTTTCTTTTTGGTCATTCCAGTGTTTCTTTTTGGTCATTCCAGTGTTTCTTTTTGGCCATTCCAGAATTTATTTTTGGTCATTCCAGTGTTTCTTTTTGGCCATTCCAGGATTTATTTTTGGTCATTCCAGTGTTTCTTTTTGGCCATTCCAGTGTTTCTTTTTGGTCATTCCAGTGTTTCTTTTTGGCCATTCCAGTGTTTATTTTTGGTCATTCCAGTGTTTATTTTTGGCCATTACAGTGTTTATTTTTGGCCATTCCAGTGTTTATTTTTGGCCATTCCAGTGTTTATTTTTGGTCATTCCAGTGTTTCTTTTTGGTCATTCCAGTGTTTCTTTTTGGTCATTCCAGTGTTTCTTTTTGGTCATTCCAGTGTTTCTTTTTGGTCATTCCAGTGTTTCGTTTTGGTCATTCCAGGGTTTCTTTTTGGCCATGCCAGTGTTTTCTTTTTGGCCATTCCAGTGTTTTCTTTTTGGCCATTCCAGTGTTTTCTTTTTGGCCATTCCAGTGCTTTCTTTTTCGCCATTCCAGGGTTTCTTTTTGGCCATGCCAGTGTTTTCTTTTTGGCCATTCCAGTGTTTTCTTTTTGGCCATTCCAGTGTTTCTTTTTCGCCATTCCAGTGTTTTCTTTTTCGCTATTCCAGGGTTTCTTTTTGGCCATGCCAGTGTTTTCTTTTTGGCCATTCCAGTGTTTTCTTTTTGGCCATTCCAGTGTTTTCTTTTTGGCCATTCCAGGGTTTTCTTTTTGGCCATTCCAGGGTTTTCTTTTTGGCCATTCCAGGGTTTTCTTTTTGGCCATTCCAGGGTTTTCTTTTTGGCCATTCCAGGGTTTTCTTTTTGGCCATTCCAGTGTTTTCTTTTTGGCCATTCCAGGGTTTTCTTTTTGGCCATTCCAGGGTTTTCTTTTTGGCCATTCCAGGGTTTTCTTTTTGGCCATTCCAGGGTTTTCTTTTTGGCCATGCCAGTGTTTTCTTTTAGGCCATTGCAGTGTTTTCTTTTTGGCCATTGCAGTGTTTTCTTTTTGGCCATTGCAGTGTTTTCTTTTTGGCCATTCCAGTGTTTCCTTCAGGATGGGATCTGATGGAAGGTTACTCGGCACACACCCTTACCACCAACCCTCCAGCGAGCAGACAATGTATGTGCACACATACGTCAATGTATTTGTTTCGGGGTCAATACGTGACCCAGCAGGTAGCTAGTCCTGCATCCAGCAGCCCTACCCCGTGTCCTCCTTATTCCCCCTGTCCACTATCTCACCACTCAATCTGTGAAAGGAAACGGCACTCTGCACTTTACAGTCCCTCCCTCTACTCCCTCCCCGTCTGACTGCCAAGCCAAGTTTCATATCTGCTTCAATAATCTAATGCACTGGCTGTCTAACCGCCAGGCTCCTAACGCTGTGCTTCCTATCATTGTTGGATAGGCAGTTGGCTCTGACCCAGCCCCATGCCCGCACAGCGCACAGCCATCCCAGCCCCATGTGTTGAGAGATGTGCTCTCAGGCCCCTTCACTCCACCATGTCTGACTCTGCACAACACAGATAGGACCTAAACTGAGGTGCAGAGAGAGGTGAAACGCTGCAGGGGCAGTGTAGCCTAGTGGTTAGAGCATTGGACTAGTAACTGGAAGGTTGCAAGTTCAAATCCCCGGCAAGGTACAAAATCTGTTGTTCTGCCCCTGAACAGGCAGTTAACCCACTGTTCCTAGGCCGTCATTGAAAATAAGAATTTGTTCTTAACTGACTTGCCTAGTAAAATAAAGGTAAAAAAAAGAGCTACTTCCCCTCTGATCAGGAAGGAAGGCATTGTCCAGCCAACTATAGTCAGGGGAATGAGATGGAGAGAGAGATTGAATTTAAAAATAGCTTTATTGGCCCTGTAGTTACATGGTTAAAGGCACAAGCTTTACTTCATTGTAATGGACCTAAAAAGTTAAAACCAAGCCCCCTCCTCGTCCACTATACATAGAACCCACCTGAGAGAGAAGGAGAGCGATAGAGAGGTGTCTCGTTAGCTAGTGGCTCACCTCTCCTGTCACTAAATGCTTAGTACTGGCAATGAGACAGAGAGCGAGACAGATGGACAATAGAGCAGGGCTGGCAGCCAGTGTAAGGCTCTTTCTGCCCTTGGTGACAAGAAGAGAGTGACACCCACTGCTTCTGAGTCACTCAGTCACTCAGTCAATCAGTCCATCAGGGATGTCAGTCACCAGTTATCCCTCAAGGGACTACTATATCTACCTTACTATATGTCTCTCTCGCTTGCTCTCTCGTTCTTTCACTCTCTCTTTTGTATTTCTCTCTCCAACTCTTTGTCTCCCTCACTCCCTCCACATGAAAAAAATACTAGACTTGACTACAGCACTAATTATATAGTAAACTGTAGTGTATTGTAGAGTATTATACTACACACTGTAGTATCCCTCGATCATGTGTAGTACATACTATAGAATGCTGTAGTATACTATAGTAAATACTACATCATTACCAACTTTTGTTTCTTAAGTACTACATGAATGTCCACAAAAACAGTGCAGTCCCCTATAAGTTATGATATACTCTGCCCATTGATTACAGTGAATACTATTCTATTTATACCATAGTGTAGTACTTTTTTCATGTGGGTATCTTGCTACCTATCTCTGTTGTGAACCATGGATAGAAACCTCTCCTCACCTCTGTGCACCAATGAGCTCCAAACACTGATACCTCGCTCTCTCCTCTACTCCTCGTCTCCTCCAGTCATCCACTCCACTCCTCCACCTCTACCGCTTAGCTCAGCCTCAGCTCGACAGGTCTCCCTTTCCACTGAATAGAGATTCTCGGGAGCAGAGATGCATTCATGTCATACAAAATTGTCACTCAACAAACAGCAAGGCTTGTCACCGAGAGCAACTGTTATGGGAGTTAATTACTTGTCAGTGTCAGTAATGATAAATGTGAATCACCACCTCTTCCTCGGCTTCAACCCAGCCATCTAAACCCTATTGTCAAAGGCAACAAGCAAAGAGAACTCCGCCATTCGTCTTCCCCTGCATACATGCACTATGCAAATTATCTGGCTTTTTTTTTTAGAACTCTGTATTTATTTATTTTTTTTCCTTTCTCCTCCTCAGTATTCCACTTTTGGATATCTGATTGTATTTATTTTTCCATTATCACATGCTTCCTTCCCATCTTTTCCCTTCACCTCCACCATTTTGTTATCCTTCAGTCCTATGTTTATAGTTTATGTAAGCATTGCACGGGTTGCCAGTTATCCTTGGGTTGCCAGGTCCGTTGAGGTCCCACTGTACAATATGCTAGTATCCCCCTTGTTTTCCAACAGAAAGCATATGAATAAAAGCAAGGAGGCACATGAGACCTGTCATGACGCATAATTAAAAACAACAGAGCCGGGGCCTTGCATTGGGGACAAAGGTGATTGACTCATTTTTATAGAAACACCTAATAGAGGAAACAGCAGCTGCTTGGCTGCAGGATTATGTCGGTATTCTGATTAAATTGTCATGACCCCATGTCAGTCTCTCTTCACCACCTTCGAAAATGTATAAATAAGAATACGAGTCTCCCGACGGGCCCCAGTACCCCCTCTAAACCCATCCCGTGTCGCAGGGGTTCACAGTTTGAAAGGGCTGAATGCATTTCCATAAAAAGAGAATGAAAGAGCGAACAGAGCGGTTATTTAGATGTGCTTGACATTTCAGCGAGGAGGGAAGGTGTAGTGGTGGGGCAGTAGGCATATTAATATCAGAGGCTAACAAACCATTTCAGGTCTTCTCCCTCTCTGCTAAGTGTCTAGACATACTAACCCCCCCCCCCCCCCCAGAATGTCATCATTATAACAAAGAATCACCACATACCTTCTTGATCGAAATATCACCATTACACTTACCGTATGAATCAGCTGTGGATGAATGTTTGTTTTGTTTTGGTACTACCACTGTAAAAACACTACATTGTTATCTACGTGCATCATGAATACTGTGAATGCATCTCTTTAATACAGTATAAGAACTTCCTATTTCTCACAGAGGATGCTAAGGTCCCCAGCCGTCTGATATTGAGTCTGTCTGTAAACAGGGAGACAGAGAGGTATAATGGCTAATGGCCCTGGCTGAAGAACAGGGAGAAGGGTAAATGAAATGGAGAGAGAGAGAGTGAAAGAAACAAATGGCCTGTGTCTCATCCTCCCGTCGCTTTATCAGATTACTGTAAGAACCTGGCAAACCGCTACCTCCTCCCATCCCCCCCATCCACATTGATTGAGTATGAGTAATCGATTACGGCCACTTCAGTGTTGCTTGGCTGTCCTCTGTCGGATGTTGCGGAGAGAGAGCGAGAGAGAGCCCCAACGCTAAAACAGAGACCATTACTCTCCTTCTCCTGTAATTGGATTAATAAGAAGGGAGGAAAGACGAGATGAGATGCAGAGACGCAGACGGTAGGACAGCTTAGGTCACCGCCAGTATAGTCTTTGATGTTCCCTGTCACCTTGTTCTCTCTCTCTCTCTCTTTTTCTCTCTTTCTCTCACACTCACTCTTTATGTCTGTCTAGGAGGAGGAGGAGGAAGAGGAGAGGGTGAAGCAGGAAGAGAGGAATGGGAGAATAGAGCCGGTGGGGAGAGCAGACTCCTGTGTGGAACACTCCCCACCGTTATCTCTGAAGTAAGTGCATTACACACCACCACCGTCCTCCTGGTAGAAATGGACTCACCCAACTCTCTCTCTTCCTGTAATAGAACCACTTCTTATGACAGGTATATACCATATAGACTCACTCATCTCAGTACTCCATAACATTGTCGTGTCCATGAATCAGATGTTCTATACTCAATATATACACCATTATTACATAGTTACAGATTCATTGTCCAAGGCCACCTTACACTCAGTGCATGTCTCCACCATCAGTGTTACCACCATCATCATCATCATGTGATTTTCCATGTATTATTTAACTATTATTAATGTGACTCCCTCGTACGCCTTCACAGCGTTATTTGCAGGGCTGAAGCATCCCTTCACATTTCCAATTCATCGGGGCTAGTTTTACTGCAGAGCCCACAAAGACCTGATCTTAATCACTTAATTGGAGTCTCCATTTGGGTCTTTAATCGACCTCTGGTTCCTCAGCCTGACTGTATAATGGATGGCTTCATGAGAGAAGAGGCATAGCTGAACCAAAGCCAATCTCTATAGGGTCCGTATCCCAAATGGCACCCTATTTCCTATAATATTCACTATGGGCCTTGGTCAAAAGTAGTGCGCTACAAAGGGAACCGAGTGTCATTTGGGACTGGACCAGTGAGTGACTGCAGTAGCATCTCCCTAGCTGCTAGATATAGGCTCCATTCCCAGACCTGTCATGTTATCCTGTTGTTTTGTGTTATTCTCAATTTTTTCTGTTTCTGTTTTTATTTCACACATGCGTTCCTCCCTCCCACCGTCCCTCTCACCCCTGCCTCATCCATCATTGTCCCACAGTGACATGCTAAAGCTGGTAGAGGTGTCCAATGTCGGCGGGCCTCTGGGGATCCACGTTGTGCCTTTCAGTGCCACGGACAGAAGGTAAAACTGACTGCTGATCGAGGATCAGGCCCCACCTGTCCATATAACAGTATTCATTGTGATCTGAAATGAAAAACTGGTCCTAGATCAGCACTCCTACTCTGAGAAGCTAGACTTATTAGGGCCCAGCTTCCCTGTCCCAGTATGAAAAGACTACAGTACTCCTACTAGGCTAGCCCCTAGCCCCTTGTCCCGATCTGTCCGCTGCATCCTTTTGTTCAGTTTGACGCCTCTGAAATCACTCTCTCTCTCTCTATCTATCTCTCTCTGTCTCTCTCTCGCTCTCTCTCTCCGTCTCTCTCTCTCTCTCTCTCTCTCTCTGTCTCTCTCTCTGTCTCTCTCTCTGTCTCTCTCTTGCTCTCTCTCGCTCTCTCTCTCTCTCTGTTCGTCTCTCTCTCTCTCTCTCTCTCCCCTCTCTCTGTCTCTCTCTCGCTCTCTCTCTCACTCTCTCTCTCTCACTCTCACTCTCTCTCTCTCTCTCTCTCTCTCCATCTCTCTCTCACTCTCTCTCTCTCTCTCTCTGTCCGTTCTCTCACCCGATCTCTCTCCAGCTCTGTCGCTCACGGCTGTCATTGTGAGTGACTGTGATGTCTCTTGGCCTCTTTAAAAAAAAAATTTCTTCTTCCTTTTGTGTTTTCAATTTCTGAAACACTTGTCCCTTACTAATGTGAGTGCTATTTTACAGCTCCAAGGAGACAATGAACATAGAAAAGGAAAGGATGAAAGTGGAAAGCGGTTTGTTCTTGACTGGAGGCTGTATAGTCTGTGTTCTACACATTCATTTTATTCTGAGTTCTATGTTACGAGTTCTATCCACGGGCCACAATGGACTTCAGACGTCCTCTGGTTTGAAGGTGACTTTTTGGGGGAGAAATAACTCCTAGCGACTATATCTTTTTAGGCGTTTGACCCTCCTCGGTGAAGAATAGTGATGACAAAAGCATGATGCTGAATATATCAGAGTTTTTAGTTATTCACAATCAGCAGGAACTGGCCAATACAATCAAAACTAAAAGCGGATGCATAACATGGGTCCTACATGTACACCAATGGATTGGCACAGTGCACACCCCCAAAGTCACGGTAACATAAACCAATGGCCCAAATGGCCAGTACGGCTAAAAGTAGTGCACTATATAGGGCATAGGGTGCCATTTGGGACACCATCACACAGTGGAAGAAACACAAAGGAAAGAGGTGAAAATACTGATGAAAGAAATGATATGGAATATCATGTGGGACTCTGTCATTGAAGGTTGCTGTTGTCATTTCATTAAGATAACTCACTCAGGACTTTGATTCTATTCTAACATCTAGCATGATGTTGTTGAACTAGAAATAGGCTTGACCTTTGAGAATTGAGCGTCGGATTCTTACAGTAGACTGCTTTGGCTCAGAAAAGAAAAGAGAGAAAGATGAAATATCGATATTAGATATTGTAAATATAATAAACAATATGATTGAATGACTATAAACGTCAATGATTTTGATATTGGATAAAGCCTCCTGACAAACTAGCCTAAACTGTTTGTTTTCTGCTTCAAAGTGGCCCTTTGATTTTGGCCTTTAGAAACGGCCACTGTCTATCACTGTTGCAAGATATGATTCCGTATGGTCCCATGCATACTGTTTCCTCATCAGCTCCTTCAATTATGTCCCAAACTAGATAACGTGACAGAGACTGGTTAGTCAGATGATGTTAATGGACTGCTCAGCTTTTCCTCCAGGACATCAGGCGTGAGCTGCCGAGGGCTGTCTCATTTACCGTCCAGACGAGCAGGGTCAGACTTCCGGCCCAGACGGAACACTCAAAGTGTCTGCTGTCACAGCGCTGCAAGCACAGCAGCCACTGGTTCTTTGCAGCTGCAGGGGAGAGAGGGACTTGGATAGGGGAGAGACACACACACTCTCTCTCTCTCTCTCTCGCGCGCAGATGCGACACCGCCACCATTTCAATAATGAGATCTCCTTCTGTGACCACTGTGAACTGTAAACAAGACGCAGACATAATTGCGCTGCGTAAATGGATCCTGATTGCATTATTATTCAATTAAAGTCAGTAGATGGGAACAGGTGGTCTCTGTCGCTCAGTCTCCTCTGCTCAACTCCTCAACTCTCTCCCAATCAACAGGCAAAGCGTCTGCGTAGGAGCAGATGAAAGGGGGGGACTCTCTAACAGACTTGCCTGTAGAGTTGTACAATTCTGATAACTTTTCCCAGATTTTCCAGAAATCTTGGCTGAAATATTCCTGTAGGGAATAAGCAGGACGTCTGGGAATTAATTACTGAAAGTAAATGTACTGGTGGAAGACTCAATACATCTGAAATAATGCCAACTAGTTTGAAAGGAGTGAGTAATGAGCATCTTAGCAAATGTCCAGTCGCATATGAGACAGACAAAATGTGAAAGTGTGCTAATGCATTTATCATTAAGAATGAGGGCACCTTTATTAATGGTGATCAAATCACTAAAAAGCCCAATTGTATGCCCAATCATGAGACACTGTACTGAATACAGATGACTAATCAGCATCAGCTCCATCTGGGTTCATTATAAAGCCCTTGAACTCCAGTAAAACACTGATCTAAGATCAGTTGCTACTCTAGATAGGCTGCATCTCAAATGCTTCCCTATGGGCCCTGGTTAAAAGTAGTCCATTATAAAGGTGCCTTTTTGGATGCATCCATTGTCTTGCTTCCACACCACCTAGCTAGTCTATAATGACTCTATGGTCCTCTCCCCACCACTCTATCAGCCAATTTATGAAGCCTCAGCCTGCTTAGTCTGCTCGTCGGCGGTGTGAGTGGACAAAGGCCTTTTGTAGCACATAATTCTGACTTAGTAATGTGCCATTTACCCCCATTGAGGAGAGAGATGAGTTTGTGGTGGTGAGTGAGCATGCCCATGTTATACAGCCAATTAAACTAATGAACTGAGGCGGCTGGTGGCGGCAGCGTGCCCCTTTCGGCTGAAACGCTAAACAGCTCGGTGAATTTAGCCTCGCTCGCCTGGAAGATAATTACTTCTTTTTTTTCTTTGCGATTTACTGGGTTGTTGTTTCTGTTTACGTATCTAATAAAGTACTGAGAAAATAGTATGTTTTTCACCTCCTACTGTCCCTGTCTACTTATGTAACCTCCCCCCTTCCCTATCAGAAATCCCATCCAAAATGTCAATCAGAAATAAATCCCACTTAATATTCAATCTCTTTTCACTCCCTGAAGTTTTTTTTTTTACCTTACTTGAGTCTCAGGAGCTTTATGGTCTTAAGACTTCCCATCAGAAGTGGCAACAACAGTCTGAGTGCAGACAGTACACCTGCAGCTTCTCCTGGTCCTTTGAAACACGAGTTCTGGTTTTGCTGTCTGTGCGTCTACCAGATCTCTTTACACGTCTGTGGTAGCCCGGTGATCCGGAGGGCGAGAGAGAGTTAAAACCCCAAGCTGCTTTCTGATGTATTTATTTACTGCATCAGGGTTTGAAGGTAAAGGTTGTGGAGCTTGGAGGGGATTGCTGAGATGGCTGTGTGTGTGTGTGTGTGTGTGTGTGTGTGTGTGTGTGTGTGTGTGTGTGTGTGTGTGTGTGTGTGTGTGTGTGTGTGTGTGTGCATGTGCACGTGCACGTGTATTTATAACAATGCTGCCTGCTCACTTTTTAAGCCCTGGCTAAGCGAAGGTAGACGACAGACAGACAGCGGAGCGTCACTGAAGCTATAAGACCTTCACTAGTCTGGAGACCAGGATTAGCACTAAGATGTCCTTCCCAGGGAGAAGGGAAGGGGACAGCTCAATATTACACACTACAGCATTTCTGGGAAGAGAGAACATAGTATATGTCAATCTGCCTCATCCTGGCTAAAGTTTTGTGATTTAGTTTTGGTGTCACTCATCTGATTTATGATATTGATTTGGAGATTATGAAGATCCCTTGACAAAGTTACTATGCAGTGGTTCCACAGTAATAGTTACTATTCAGTGTTTCTACAGTAATAGTTACTATTCAGTGTTTCTACAGTAATAGGTACTATTCAGTGTTTCTACAGTAATTGTTACTATGCAGTGGTTCTACAGTAATAGTTACTATTCAGTGTTTCTACAGTAATAGTTACTATGCAGTGGTTCTACAGTAATAGTTACTATTCAGTGTTTCTACAGTAATAGGTACTATGCAGTGTTTCTACAGTAATATGTACTACTCAGTGTTTCTCCTGAAATAGTTACTAGTCAGTTTTTCTACAGTAATATATCCTATGCCGTGTTTCTACAGTAATATTTACTATTCAGTGTTTCTGCAGTAATATTAACAATTCGCTAAACCCACAATAAAATCTGCTAAACACGTGTATGTGACCAATAAAATGTCATTTAAACTAATTTAATAGTTATTATTCAGTGTTTCTACAGTAATAGTTACTTGTCAGTGTTTCTAGAGTAATAGTTACTAGTCAGTGTTTCTATTGTAATATTTACTAGTCAGTGGTTCTACAGTAATAGTTACTAGTCTGTTTTTACAGTAATAGTTACTAGTCTGTTTTTACAGTAATAGTTACTAGTCTGTTTTTACAGTAATAGTTACTAGTCAGTGTTTCTACAGTAATAGTTACTAGTCAGTGGTTCTACAGTAATAGTTACTAGTCGGTGGTTATAATAGTTACTAGTCAGTGGTTCTACAGTAATAGTTACTAATCAGTGTTTATATTGTAATATTTACTAGTCAGTGGTTCTACAGTAATAGTTACTAATCAGTGTTTATACTGTAATATTTACTAGTCAGTGGTTCTACAGTAGTAGTTACTAGTCTGTTTTTACAGTAATAGTTACTAGTCTGTTTTTACAGTAATAGTTACTAGTCTGTTTTTACAGTAATAGTTACTAGTCAGTGTTTCTACAGTAATAGTTACTAGTCAGTGGTTCTACAGTAATAGTTATTTGTTGGTGGTTATAATAGTTACTAGTCAGTGGTTCTACAGTAATAGTTACTAGTTGGTGGTTATAATAGTTACTAGTCAGTGGTTCTACAGTAATAGCTACTAATCAGTGTTTCTATTGTAATATTTACTAGTCAGTGGTTCTACAGTAGTAGTTACTAGTCTGTTTTTACAGTAATAGTTACTAGTCTGTTTTTACAGTAATAGTTACTAGTCTGTTTTTACAGTAATAGTTACTAGTCTGTTTTTACAGTAATAGTTACTAGTCAGTGTTTCTACAGTAATAGTTATTAGTTGGTGGTTATAATAGTTACTAGTCAGTGGTTCTACAGTAATAGTTACTAGTCGGTGGTTATAATAGTTACTCGTCATTGGTTCTACAGTAATAGTTACTAGTCAGTGGTTATAATAGTTACAAGTCAGTGGTTCTACAGTAATAGTTACTAGTTGGTGGTTATAATAGTTACTAGTCGGTGGTTCTACAGTAAGTTATTAGTTGGTGGTTATAATAGTTACTAGTCAGTGGTTCTACAGTAATAGTTACTAATCTGTGTTTCTATTGTAATATTTACTAGTCAGTGGTTCTACAGTAGTAGTTACTAGTCTGTTTTTACAGTAATAGTTACTAGTCTGTTTTTACAGTAATAGTTACTAGTCTGTTTTTACAGTAATAGTTACTAGTCAGTGTTTCTACAGTAATAGTTACTAATCAGTGTTTATATTGTAATATTTACTAGTCAGTGGTTCTACAGTAATAGTTACTAATCAGTGTTTATACTGTAATATTTACTAGTCAGTGGTTCTACAGTAGTAGCTACTAGTCTGTTTTTACAGTAATAGTTACTAGTCTGTTTTTACAGTAATAGTTACTAGTCTGTTTTTACAGTAATAGTTACTAGTCAGTGTTTCTACAGTAATAGTTACTAGTCAGTGGTTCTACAGTAATAGTTATTTGTTGGTGGTTATAATAGTTACTAGTCAGTGGTTCTACAGTAATAGTTACTAGTTGGTGGTTATAATAGTTACTAGTCAGTGGTTCTACAGTAATAGCTACTAATCGGTGTTTCTATTGTAATATTTACTAGTCAGTGGTTCTACAGTAGTAGTTACTAGTCTGTTTTTACAGTAATAGTTACTAGTCTGCTTTTACAGTAATAGTTACTAGTCAGTGTTTCTACAGTAATAGTTATTAGTTGGTGGTTATAATAGTTACTAGTCAGTGGTTCTACAGTAATAGTTACTAGTCGGTGGTTATAATAGTTACTCGTCAGTGGTTCTACAGTAGTAGTTACTAGTCTGTTTTTACAGAATAGTTACTAGTCTGCTTTTACAGTAATAGTTACTAGTCAGTGTTTCTACAGTAATAGTTATTAGTTGGTGGTTATAATAGTTACTAGTCAGTGGTTCTACAGTAATAGTTACTAGTCGGTGGTTATAATAGTTACTCGTCAGTGGTTCTACAGTAATAGTTACTAGTCGGTGGTTATAATAGTTACTAGTCGGTGGTTCTACAGTAATAGTTACTAGTCAGTGTTTCTACAGTAATAGTTACTAGTCAGTGGTTCTACAGTAATAGTTACTAATCAGTGTTTCTATTGTAATATTTACTAGTCAGTGGTTCTACAGTAATAGTTACTAATCAGTGTTTATATTGTAATATTTACCTGTCAGTTGTTCTACAGTAGTAGTTACTAGTCTGTTTTTACAGTAATAGTTACTAGTCTGTTTTTACAGTAATAGTTACTAGTCGTGTTTCTACAGTAATAGTTACTAGTCAGTGGTTCTACAGTAATAGTTATTAGTTGGTGGTTATAATAGTTACTAGTCAGTGGTTCTACAGTAATAGTTACTAGTCAGTGGTTATAATAGTTACAAGTCAGTGGTTCTACAGTAATAGTTACTAGTCGGTGGTTATAATAGTTACTAGTTGGTGGTTCTACAGTAATAGTTACTAGTCGGTGGTTATAATAGTTACTAGTCAGTGGTTCTACAGTAATAGTTACTGGTCGGTGGTTATAATAGTTACTAGTCAGTGGTTCTACAGTAATAGTTACTAGTCAGTGGTTCTAATAGTAACTAGTCAGTGGTTCTATAGTATTAGTTACCTATCAGTGGTTCTACAGTAATGGCGTGTTCTATGCATGTCTTCACAACCCGTCTTTTTACATTCCATTACTTATCGCCCTGTCCCTTTGGACTTTTCTTTACATGACAATCTTTCTCTTGAATTCCCTAATCCCAATTAAATGGATGCAGAGGACAATTCCTAGTTGTGTGAAAAGTCTTGTGCCTGGTGTGTGTGAAGTGTGTGTACTGTAACGTGTGGCTTGACCTGGTCTGTCCAGTGTGTTATATGTGTGTGTGGCGTAAGTTCTAAGTCTGTAAGGTGTGTGTGTAATGTGTGTACCGTTGTTCCAGGACCCTTGGGTTGTTAGTGAAGCGTCTGGAGCGCGGCGGCAAGGCGGAGCAGGAAGGTCTGTTCCAGGAGAACGACTGTGTCGTCAAGATTAATAACGGGGATCTGAGGAACATCCGATTTGAACAGTAAGCCCCGCGACTTCGCATCTCTCTTGACCTACAGAGATGGGACATATTCAACATTTACCTCTTAACTTTCTTAAACCTATCTTTCATAAGCTTTTTACTCTCTGCCTCTGTCTCTTCCTTTCCCTCTCCAAAATGTACAGTAATACATTGTATTTAAGCATTATGAGTCAGATACAGACTATTAGCAATGTGAGAGTTGTGATTCTCCATAAAGTCCTTATGGTGACCTATAGTTCTTGATAAGAGCCTCTACCCCTCTGGCCTTACCAACCTTAATACAGTGGGGCAAAAAAAGTATTTAGTCAGCCACCAATTGTCTCACTTAAAAAGATGAGAGAGGCCTGTAATTTTCATCATAGGTACACTTCAACTATGACAGACAAAATGAGAAAAAAAATCCAGAAAATCACATTGTAGGATTTTTAGTGAATTTATTTGCAGATTATGGTGGAAAATAAGTATTTGGTCATTAACAAAAGTTTATAGTCATAGTTGAAGTGTACCTTTGATTAAAATTACAGGCCTCTCTCATCTTTTTAAGTGGGAGAACTTGCAAAATTGGTGGCTGACTAAAAACTTTTTGCCTCACTGTATACCTTAGCGCCCCTACCCCTCTGACCTTACCAACCTTTACCTCTCTAGGCTAGATGGGATGTTAACGTCCCACCTGACCAACATCCAGAGAAAGTGCAGGGCGCCAAATTCAAACTACAGAATTGTAAATATTTAACATTCTTGAAAATTCACATGCAATATGTCAAAATAAAGCTTAACTTCTTGTCAATCCAGCCATGGTGTCAGATTTCAAAAAGGCTTTACGGCGAAAGCAAACCATGCGATTATCTGAGGACCGCACTCCATCAAACAAACACAGACAATCATATTTCATCCCGCCAGGCGCGACACAAAACTCAGAAATAACTATATAATTCATGCCTTACCTTTGAAGAGATTCTTCTGTTGGCACTCCAATATGTCCCATAAACATCACAAATGGTCCTGTTGTTCGATTAATTCCGTCGTTATATCTCCAAAATGTCAATTTATTTGGTGCATTTGATCCAGAAAAACACCGGTTCCAAATCGCGCAACCTGACTACAAAATATCTAATAAGTTACCTATAATCTTTGTCCAAACATTTCAAACAACTTTCCTAATGCACCTTTAGGTATTTTTTTTACATAAATAAGCGATCAAATTTAAGACGGGATAAACTGTGTTCAATAGCGAATAAAAACAAAGTGGAGCGAGCTTTCAGGTCACGCGCCCCAACCACAACAGCACACTCGACTTGACCCTCGTGCTGAACAACCCTACTTCTTCATTACACAAAGAAAAAACATCAACCAATTTCTAAAGACTGCTGACATTCAGTGGAAGCGATAGGAACTGCAAGCAAGTGCCTTAGAAATATAGATCCACATAGAAAACCCATTGAAAACGCTGTCGCCTCAAACCATCCTGGATGGTTTGTCCTCTGGGTTTCGCCTGCCAAATAATGTGATGTTATACTCAGACATCATTCAAACAGTTTTAGAAATTTCAGAGTGTTTTCTATCCAAATCTACTAATAATATGCATATCCTAGACTCTGGGCCTGAGTAGCAGGCAGTTTACTTTGGGCACGCTTTTCATCCGGACGTGAAAATACCGCCCCCTAGCCTAGAGAGGTTAATATACCTTAGCGCCTGAGCCTCACATTCCTCTGTTCTATTGATTTATTGCTACTTTTCATTTCCTAAAGTGGATTGAAGATACAAGGCCATCGCAACATGGAGCTCGGAGGGGACACACACACTAACACAGCTTTAGAGTCATATTGGTTCTGTCTTTTCCAGAGATGAGAAATATATTGCATGTTGTCCAGACCCTGACCTAAAGCAAGCATGTGGAAGGAGGTTGCCCTGACTGATATCCTGCCCATTAGGAAGAGCTCCTGCCTGGTTTAGTGCTGGCTAGGATGGAGCTTTCAGGATTCACGGTTAGCTGTCTTAGGGTGCGGCCCGATGGGGTGTCTGTTGATGTGGTAGGGTCTGCCTGGCTATAGGCTATACAGAGAGTACATGTGGAGGGGACACTACGTGTACATTGTGTTAATTAATACACTGGTCATCAAACATACAGTACCTTCATGGCCTAGTTCAGTTTGCTTGTGTTCTGTTAGATTATATCTTTATAACAAAGCATTTTCACATTTTCTAAATACACTTTGTGATTAAGTTTGGCAACAGTTCTTACCTGGCCCAGCCTTCAAAACTCAAAACTGTTGTACTTACTTAGCTAGCTACATTGTTAATTCATTCATCTAGACTTGGCAAGCCACTGAAGTGTTTGGCAATAGTAAATATTGTGCTTGACTTTTCATTGGTAAACATCCACACTACCTCCCTGGCATCTCTGCCGTGAAAGAGGTGTATTTGTACTTTGCAAACCAAATCCTCAAGGGAGAAATGTTTTGTATCGCTCCACATACACATGGCTCACAGCTCTCACCGGCATCCACAAACGTGACCACACCACAATATGATTCTAGTGGCGAAGTAAATCACTTTTTACAATCTCTCTCCTCTCCTTGATTGTGCACTGCACCGTACGGAGATAATTCCAAGTGATATTATAATCTTATTGGATTGTTTTGCATGGATAAATATTTAGAAGCGGTTAATCTAACTAAATGTAATGATGCATTGATGGGGTAATTTATTATTCAATCAGAAAGCTGAGCTGCTGTCTCCTCGTCGTCTGATTACTGGAGTGTCACTGTGCCTCTCATTACCCACCGTAGGCTGCTGCAGTTCACATGATTTGAGGGAGAAATTAACATAAGAATGAAGGACAAAATCCCAAAGAAGTGTCTCGGCACACTCCGCTCCGCACTGAGGTGAAAGAGCTCCAAATGAAGTGCTGTTTATAACGGCGGAAGCGGCTTAGCGATTGTCAATAACTCATTTGGACGGGTTCAATGCGGTATCATGGGCGTGATAATGGAGAGGCTGAGAACGCGAGGGGGGGGATTGTTGGCTATCACATCATCCTTTGCTACGCTACTCACATACACACGCACGCACGCGCACAAGCACACTGAAGGCCCTTATCCTCTTATGCCGTGGGACCGATGGGGCTGCTCCAGGCCAGACTATCTATATGCTAAGTGGCGTCTGAGCTCAGGACAAAACAATGCCGCATCAGAGCGAGGGGGAAAAAAACGGCTTTTCTTATTTGGTTCCAAACTAATACAGGAGTTTGTCCATTCTGTATAAAGTACAAGCCTTTGTATGTGCGGCGACTTTGTTGTGTTTACTACACGTCGCCCATCATCATCTTCCTTGTTGTTTTATCATTTTACTGTCTAGTGAACAGTGGCTTCACCCATAAACCCTTTCCATACACAAACACACACAATTATTTGATAGATATTTGAATGTATAATGTTGACCGGCTGAATCTCATTGTGGTTCAACGTCTCACCCTTCCAATGCTAAAGCTGATCTCATCCTCCTCCTGAGACTATGCTGCCATTTACACAGCATATACAGTATCTAGCTAATGAAATCTCTGAATTAGCCTCTTCTCCAATGCTTCACTACTATTAGCCTATGGTTATCCACGTTGACCTGTTGACCTCTCCTCTTCACTTCTGTGTAGCCTCTCTCTCTCTATCAATATGCTGCCATATCACACTGTACATTACATTTTTGTTATTATCAAGCTATAGCTAATGTAATGATTTGTATGCTGCCTCTTCTTCACTTCTCTTCTTGACCTCTCTCTATCTGTTTTAGTACACTGATAAAAGTGCATTAGCTCATGTTCTTATCATGCCCTCGCTAATGTAATGATGTGTGTTGCTGACTCCTCTCCTCTCTACTCCAGAGCCCAGAACATGTTCAGGCAGGCCATGCGTTCTCCTGTCATTCTGTTCCATGTGGTCCCAGCCTCCATGAAGAGCCAGTATGAGCAGCTCTCCCAGGAGGAGCTTAGCCCCCCATGTCCGAGGGGGGAGAGGGGTAACCGGGGAAGCTTCACCTCCAGCCAGGCCTCGGACCCCCAGGCCCCACAACCCGGGGAAAGGGGTAGTCTGGTGGTCCACGGGGGGGTGGGGTTGGACCACAACCCACAGAGGATGTCCTCCAGGTCAAGACCACACCCCATTCCCATCCCCAACATCAAACACCAGAACCATGGTCCTCTACCACAGCGTGTACCAGACCAGCGCTTCTCCACCTCGCTACCTCACAGCGGAAGCAACAACGTCTCCTCGGCCCCCTCTCCATCCCTGCAGAGGAGAGTTAGTGCCAACCCTACTGCAGGCTACCTAAAGAAAACTGGCCGGAGACTGAACATCCAGCTGAAGAAAGGTAAACACGTGCAGGCATGCAGAATGCACACACGAACACAAACACACACACAAACAACCAAACACTATTATTGTGAAACTATACATATTTTTGGGGGTATATTCATAGGGCTTTCAAAGGTCCTTTAATTCACTTCAATAAGAGATGATATCTCTCAAGTGTCCGTTCTTATCCTAGCTACAGTTGAGATGAGTGTTGTGTAACTAATACTGTTAGAGACTTCAAAGTGTTGATATTTCATTGTGAATGACTATCTATCCAGCACTGCTCTACTAACTCACGTACAGGCCCAAATCTCATTTGTTCTGCATCACAGCAGCGTCTTAGCTGCACACACCACTCTGGGGAGGAGAGCACAAGGGATACACACGCACACGCACACACCTACACGCACACACACACACACACACCTACACGCACACACACACACACACGCACACACACACACGCGCTCCAAGAACCGTTTTGTCCTCCTTTGAGTGTGACAGACTTCAAAAGGTGGATGGTAGAATGAGGCATGCTGAATGCTGCTTACAAACGTCACTTCATATCTCTCTCTCGCTCTCTCCCCGTCTTTCTCTCCCTCTCCTATTTCTCCATGTCACTCTCTCTTTCTTTCTTTGTTTTGGCACGTTGTTCTGCCCTAATGCCGTTATCAGACTTTTCTCAGCATGTTAAAAGAAAAGGGTGAAATTAGCCCTCTCAGTCGGTGCTTGCATTCAATTCTATTAGCATTCACAGTTGGAGAAGCAAGCCGTAAAGATGCAATTAACTACAACAGGCAGGGCACAACTGTGTGATATATTCACAGGCCTCTGAAGCAGAAAAGCAAACCAGAAAGGTCTATTATGTCCAACACCAACACATACACACACACACACACACACACACACACACACACACACACACACACACACACACACACACACACACACACACACACACACACACACACACACACACACACACACACACACACACACACACACACACACACACACACTCAGTACAGGCTGTCTGATGAAGCAGATGTTGAGCGTAGGAAGGTTTCACGGGGCATAGAGAAAAAGCTTCAGGGAATACTAGCGCACGGCGAGGGCAGCAGGAGGCTTAGGCTAAAAGCAGCATGCTCTCTGGGAGCCGCCATCTCATATCGCTGCAATATATGTTCACAGAAATCCCCAGCGTAAACAGCGGATTTGAAGGGGTTTTGTACGTGGCAATGCTACGTGTGTTTAATTTCTTGCTTATTACTGTGAGGGTTAGATGATGAATTCGACCTGCTGCTGCGCCCTCTACACACACAGGGCCTAGTGCGCACGCACGCACGCACACACACAACAAAATGACTGCCCAGTGCCAGGGGTTTGGTTTATTTGTTGGGTTTAATCCAGAGAAAGCCCAGTGCCAGGGGTTTGGTTTATTTGTTGGGTTTAGTCCAGAGAAAACCCAGTGTCAGTAGTTTGGTTTATTTGTTGGGTTTAGTCCAGAGAAAGCACAGTGCAAAGAGTTTGGTTTATTTGATGGGTTTAGTCCAGAGAAAGCCCAGTGCCAGGGGTTTGGTTTATTTGTTTGGTTTAGTCCAGAGAAAGCCCAGTGCCAGGGGTTTGGTTTATTTGTTGGGTTTAGTCCAGAGAAAGCCCAGTGCCGGGGGTTGGTTTATTTGTTGGGTTTAGTCCAGAGAAAGCCCAGTGCCAGGGGTTTGGTTTATTTCTTGGGTTTAGTCCAGAGAAAGCCCAGTGCCAGGGGTTTGGTTTATTTCTTGGGTTCAGTCCAGAGAAAGCCCAGTGCCAGGAGTTTGGTTTATTTGATGGGTTTAGTCCAGAGAAAGCCCAGTGTCAGTAGTTTGGTTTATTTATTGGGTTTAGTCCAGAGAAAGCCCAGTGCCAGGGGTTTGGTTTATTTGTTGGGTTTCGTCCAGAGCAAGCCCAGTGTCAGTAGTTTGGTTTATTTCTTGGGTTTAGTCCAGAGAAAGCCCAGGGCCAGGGGTTTGGTTTATTTGTTGGGTTTAGTCCAGAGAAAGCCCAGTGCCAGGGGTTTGGTTTATTTGTTGGGTTTAGTCCAGAGAAAGCCCAGTGCCAGGGGTTTGGTTTATTTGTTGGGTTTAGTCCAGAGAAAGCCCAGTGCCAGGGGTTTGGTTTATTTGTTGGGTTTAGTCCAGAGAAAGCCCAGTGCCAGGGGTTTGGTTTATTTGCACTAGGCAGACCGGTTTGTGTTTTAACTCAAAATGAATCCCATAATTCTTATACAAATGTCAGAATATATTTCTTAGACAATTTAACTGGCTCAAGTGCTGCAATGTCCCACTTGTAAGCTTTCATGAACCGTGAGACTCGTACACAATTACACAAGATTATGTACAATCCTGGAAAAACCACATGAATTTCATGTGATCTTATGTGAAGTTAATGTGATAACATGTAACAACATGTAAAAGCAACATGTGGTAACATGAAACTACACATTTGAGCAGGTGAAAACTTGATATCGGGAAATATAATCAAGAAATGGTGCCGACAGAGATAGTTGCCTCGCTTCAGGTTCTTAGGAAACTATGCAGTATTTTTTTTTGATGTATTATTTCTTACACTGTTAGCCCAGAAAATCTCAAGTGTTACTACATACAGCCGGGAAGAACTATTGGATATAAAAGTAATGTCAATTTACCAACATTACGACCAGGAATACAACTTTCCAGAAGCAGATACTTTGTTCGGACTTCCACCCTGGACATGGGATCTTATCCCAGAGGCCGACCCAAAACAATTACTCGCCAATGTCCAATCTCTAGACAACAAGGTGGACAAAATTAGGGCACGGGTTGCCTTCCAGAGAGACATCAGAGATTGTAACACTCTCTGTTTCACGGAAACATGGCTGACATGTTGTCAGAGTCGGTACAGCCACCCGGTTTCTTCATGCATCACGCCGACAGAAACAAACATCTCTCTGGTAAGAAGAAGGGTGGGGGTGTATTCCCCATAATTAATGACTCATGGTGTAATCATAACAACATACAGGAACTCAAGTCCTTTTGTTCACCTGACCTAGAATTCCTTACAATCAAATTCTGACTGCATTATATACCAATAGAATTCTCATCGATTATAGTTACAACCATGTATATCCCCCCAAGCAGATATCTCGACGGCCCTGAAAGAACTTCACTGGACTCTATGTAAACTGGAAACCATATATCCTGAGGCTGCATTTATTGTAGCAGGGGATTTTAACAAAGCTAATCTGAGAACAAGGCTTCCTAAATTCTATCAGCATATCGAATGCGCTACACGAGCTGGTGCCATTCTGGATCATTGCTACTCTAACTTCTGCGATCCATACAAAGCCCTGCCCCGCCCTCCCTTCAGGAAATCTGACCATGACTTAATTTTGTTGCTCCCAGCCTATAGACAGAAACTAAAACAGGAAACGCCCATGCTCAGGTCTGTCAAACGCTGGTCTGACCAATTGGATTCCACGCTTCAAGATTGCTTCGATCACGTGGACTGGGATATGTTCCGGGTAGCCTCAGACAACTACATTGACATATACGCTAACTCAGGGAGTTTATTAGCAAGTGCATCGGTGATGTCGTACCCACTGTGACTATTAAAACCTTCCCTAAACAGAAATTGTGGATTGATGGCAGCATTCGCGCAAAACTGAAAGCGCAAACCTCCACTTTTAACCAGGGCAAGGTGACCGGAAACATGACCGAATACAAACAGTGTAGCTATTCCCTCCGCGAGGCAATCAAACAAGCAAAGCATCAGTATAGAGACAAAGTAGAGTCACAATTCAACAGCTCAAATACGAGACGTATGTGGCAGGGTCTACAGTCAATCACCAATGACAAAAAGAAAAGCCAGCCCCGTCCTGGACATGGACGTCTTGCTCCCAGACAAATTAAACAATGGCCTGCTACCAAAGCCTGTGGGCTCTGATTCACCGTGGCCAACGTGAGTAAAACATTTAAACGTGTTAACCCTTGCAAGGTTGCCGGCCCAGAAGGCATCCCCAGCCGCGTCCTCGCAGCATGTGCAGACCAGCTGGCTGGTGTGTTTACGGACATATTCAATCAATCCCTATCCGTCTGCTGTCCCCACATGCTTCAAGATGGCCACCATTGTTCCTGTTCCCAAAAAAGCTAAGGTATCTGAACTAAATGACATCTGTCATCATGAAGTGCTTTGAGAGACTAGTCAAGGGTCATATCACCTCCACCTTACCTGCCACCCTAGACCCACTACATTTTGCTTACCGTCCCAATGGGTTCACTGACGACGCAATCGCCATCACTCTGCCCTATCCCATCTGGACAAAAATAATACCTATGTAAGAATGATGTTCATTGACTATAGCTCAGCAGTTAACACCATAGTACCCTCCAAACTCATCATTAAGCTCAAGACCCTGGGTCTCGACCCCGCCCTGTGCAACTGGGTCCAACAGCGCCTCTTCAAACTCTGGAGGCTGAAGAAATGTGGCTTGTCACCAAAAACACTTTCAAACTTCTACAGATGCACAATCGAGAGCATCTTGGCGGGCTGTATCACCGCCTGGTACGTCAACTGCTCCGCCCACAACCGTAAGGCTCTCCAGAGGGTAGTGAGGTCTGCACAACGTATCACCGGGGGCAAACTACCTGCCCTCCAGGACACCTACACCACCCGATGTTACAGGAAGGCCATAAAGATCATTAAGGACAACACCCACCCGAGCCACTGCCTGTTCACCCCGCTATCATCCAGAAGGCGAGGTCAGTACAGGTGCATCAAAGCTGGGACCGAGAGACTGAAAAACAGCTTCTATCTCAAGGCCATCAGACTGTTAAACAGCAACCACTAACATTGAGTGGCTGCTGCCAACACACTGACTCAACTCCAGCCACTTCAATAATGGCAATTGATAGGAAAGGATGTAAAATATATCACTAGCCACTTTAAACAATGCTACCTAATATAATGTTTACATACCCTACATTATTCATCTCATATGTATATGTATATACTGTACTCTATCATCTACTGCATCCTTATGTAATACATGTATCACTAGCCACTTTAACTATGCCACTTTGTTTACATACTCATCTCATATGTATATACTGTACTCGATATCATCTACTGTATCTTGCCTATGCTGCTCTGCACCATCACTCATTCATATCTTTATGTACATTTTCTTTATCCCCTTACACTGTGTATAAGATATTAGTTTTGGAATTGTTAGTTAGATTACTTGTTGGTTATTACTGCATTGTCGGAACTGGAAGCACAAGCATTTCGCTACACTCGCATTAACATCTGCTAACCATGTGTATGTGACAAATAAAATTTGATTTGATTTGAGTCCTATATCGACATAACCTGAAAGGCCGCTCAGCAAGGAAGAAGCCAAAGCTCCAAAACCACCATAAAAAAACAGACTATGGTTTGCAACTGCACATGGGGACAAAGATCGTACTTTTGGAGAAATGTCCTCATGTGGATATATTGAAGCAACATCTCAAGACATCAGTCAGGAAGTTAAAGCTTGGTCACAATGGGTCTTCCAAATGGACAATGACCCCAAGCATACTTCCAAATTTGTGGCAAAATGGCTTAAGGACAATAAAGTCAAGGTATTGGAGTGGCCATCACAAAGCCCTGACCTAATTCTATAGAACATTTGTGGGCAGAACTGATAGTGTGTGCTAGCAAGGAGGCCTGCAAACCTGACTCAGTTACACCAGATCTGTAAGGAGGAATGAGCCAAAACTCCAACTTATTGTGGGAATCTTGTGGAAGGCTACCCAAAACGTTTGACCCAAGTTAAACAATTTAAAGGCAATGCTACCAAATACTAATTGAGTGTATATACACTTCTGACCCATTGGGAATGTAATGAAAGAAGTTAAAGCTGAAATTAATCATTCTCTCTACTATTATTCTGACATTTCACATTCTTAAAATAAAGTGGTGATCCTAACTGACCGAAGACAGGGATTTTTACTAGGATTAAATGTCAGGAATTGTGAAAAACTAAGTTGAAATGTATTTGGCTAAGGTGTATGTAAACTTCCGACTTCAACTCTATGTACTGTATTCTATACCATCTACTGCATCTTGCCTATGCGCACGGCCATCGCTCATCCATATATTCATATGTACATATTCTTATACATCCCTTTACATTTGTGTGAATAATTTAGTCGATGTGAATTTGTTTGATTACTTGTTAGATATTATTGCACAAGCATTTCGCTACACTTGCATTTGATGTGAACATGGGGATGCAAAATGTCTAAATGTGATACCATGGAACTGCACGTGACAACATTTACATGTTTTTCACTTGTAGAATTGCTAATTATATTTTTAAATGTGATTTTTTTTTTTACATATGAAAATTCAGTTCCACATCTGAGTTAGATTTTCACGTGAACATTTTTTACCCGTGAAAGTGCAAATTCCACATGTGAAAGTGAGCTTTTACACGTGAGTGTTTTTCACGAGGTGAAAGCATGTGTTACAATGTGAACTCTAAATGTAATACGTACGAACATATGGTTTCACATGTAAAAAAAAACTGACCTCGCATGTCTCTTTTGTTTTAACATGAACATTTCAGCTCAACATGTGAACACAGCTATTTCACATGTGAAAATCTGATTTCACATGTGAAGATGCAATTTTCACATGTGAAACTGCTTATTTCGCATGTTTTTATAAGGGATGAAATGAAATAGGGTTTTAAGGTAAGTGGTACACTGTTCAGCTAAAATAGTGCTCCCTGCCTGTGCCATTAAACCCCTACAACTCATCCAGAACGCCGCAGCCCGTCTGGTATTCAACCTTCCCAAGTTCTCTCACGTCACCCCGCTCCTCCACTCTCTCCACTGGCTTCCAGTTGAAGCTCGCATCCGCTACAAGACCATGGTGCTTGCCTACGGAGCTGTGAGGGGAACGGCACCGCAGTACCTCCAGGCTCTGATCAGGCCCTACACCCAAACAAGGGCACTGCGTTCATCCACCTCTGGCCTGCTCGCCTCCCTACCACTGAGGAAGTACAGTTCCCGCTCAGCCCAGTCAAAACTGTTCGCTGCTCTGGCCCCCCAATGGTGGAACAAACTCCCTCACGACGCCAGGACAGCGGAGTCAATCACCACCTTCCGGAGACACCTGAAACCCCACCTCTTTAAGGAATACCTAGGATAGGATAAAGTAATCATTCTCACCCCCCCCTTAAATGATTTAGATGCACTATAGTAAAGTGGCTGTTCCACTGGATGTCATAAGGTGAATTCACCAATTTGTAAGTCGCTCTGGATAAGAGCGTCTGCCAAATGACTTAAATGTAAATGTAAATGTTTTATCGATATTACAATGTTTGTGCTGACTTTTTAAAATGACCCCACCTGGGATTTGAACTCACAATCTCTCACAAGCTGAATTCACAAGCTGATCTTTTCTGCTGTTTCTCCTGAATCACTATGATAAATATAATCGTTATTCTTGTGTATTTTTAACAAAGCTGAGATTTACTTTGAAGTCCAAAGTGTAGGAATCCAAGTGAAATCAGTTATTGACACATGATTTTCCACATGTGAATTCATGTTGTTTTTTTCGTAAGGGAACCTATCAAATTCAAAATTAACTGTCCATTTCCAGTATTCAGAGACCATTTCCAAGTTGTCCATTATTTATAAATGTGTGTGTCTGGATTCTTCCATGAGGGGAGGGGGAGGGGGAGAGGCAGCGGGAAAGGGAGAGAGAGACCCCCCGTCCTTCCTGGCTGGGAAATTAGCAAAAGTGTCTTAATCAAATAATGCAGCCAAAAGGACAGACCGACACAGCCCATTAAGACTCATTCTACGTCTCCTCATGTTTGCTACATAATTGGCTTATCGGATACAGGATTGAGACTTAACCCAATGTGTCCCACCTTATCGCCAGTGTGTTTTGGACTTCTAACCATTGTGGGAGACAAGGGCTGATCCCGAAGGGACCTGGTCTCTTATACAAAAAATACCTGTCTTGTCCGAATGGTTTCAGCTACAAACTATTAAAAGCTATCTATGAAAAGCTGAGACTCACGTTTTGCTCTATCAGGCTCACAAGCTACACAAGAGCCATTAGACGGTAAGGGATTCTTCTACACAGATCATAGGACGTCCCTGGACATAGTGTCTATAATACTGTAATAAGCTCACAGAGATGCTGTCACAAACTCCACACAGTTGTCACTTACTAGTTGGATATTCATTTCACAGTGAGCAAGCTATTTCTGTACTTACTGCGTTTATATACATTTTTATCAGGTTTTTTTGCTTTGTCGGACCACTTTTTTTTATTGTTTGTCAATTTCTCCTGGAAATAAAATGGCAACTCACTTAATTGTGAGGCTTAATATAAGTGCTGTATATGCAGATAAAGTCAGATAAATGAAAAGCCCATTTTTGCTGGGATCGCAGGACTGTAGTGTTAATCCAAAAAGCTTCTATTACCCCCAAATAAAGCCGTCAGTATGCTAGTTAATTACAGCCAGTGCTATTAGAGAGAGATGCATTCTGCTAATTGCCTGAATGGAAGCCCTTAACGATGGGATCTTAGAATGTAGAGTTTGATTCGGCTAAGTAGACTGATTGGAGAAATTGAATGGATTGGAATTGCCAGAACAGAAGGGTAGAGGATAGTGGTCTTCACAGACCAGCTGATTCAGACTATGCCCAAGGTTCTATAAAGGCAATAGAGAGCCATTTTTGATGCAACCAATTCCACTACTGTACGTACACACTGAGGACCCCAGACAGCAGTAGGGGCAGTTGCCATATTAGCAGACACTGGCTACTAGTGAAGAAAGGATCTTAGTTAGTCTAACTGGGATGTGCCTATCTATCCATTTCGCTTACAGAACTCTATAATAAGTAAAGAGCGTTATTCCTGCTGTATTGGCAGGAAGGAAATAACCTCAATATATTCAATGACTTAACTTTGTTGGCACCTCTCTGTCAGCAACATTCTCATGTTGTGGTGTGTACGCCTCTTTGTTCCAAGATCTATATCTTCATTTCTGAATATAGAATACACCCAAAGTTGCTGGGTAGTGTGTTTTCTTGCTGCTTCATCTTAGTGCTAGTGAGGCAAAAACATCACGCATATGCACACACACATACACACAGTCAGTCCGTCGGTATCAACCAGCGAGACACTGAAGAGAGGAGAAAATAGGTCATGATGAGCAATCAGACAGTGAATGACAGGCCAGTAAAATGAACAATCTCTTCAACAAGAATACTAATCACTCTACTGTCAGGAAGGCTTCAACTAACAACACACCCGCCACTCTGCCGGTTACACATATTAATGGATAACTTGTTTACCAGGGAGGGACACATCTCACTGAGTGGAACCATTCTTCCCCATCTAAAAGTAGAAATGTCATTCATATCCTTACTGGCATTTGGTAGCTTCCTAAATGACATCCTATTCCCTTTATCGTGCACTACTTCTGACCAGGGCCCACTACTTCTGACCATGGCCCACTACTTCTGACCAGGGCCCACTACTTCTGACCAATCCTTTATTGGGCAGACAGTGTGGGGTTGGTCGGTCGATAAGGTCAGTGTTGATATTCCCCTTTTGTAGGCTATTATTGACTTTCCCTGCCTTCCCCGTCTGGCAATTTATAAAATGTGTCCCAAATGGCACCATATTCCCTACATAGTGCACAGTTATAGGGCTCTGATCAAAAGTAGTATGCTACATAGGGGATATGGTGCCATTTGGGACACAGATATAGTCATTTAGAACCGTATAAAGGCCGTTGTCAGAACTTGGGAGGAAACATCTTTACAGAGCTATGATGTCTGAACCTTTAACATTGTTTTCTAACATTTAGTGATGTTTTCGCTAGCAAACTTTATTTGGTCTGATATGTGGTGTATCAAAAGCATCTGATGCTGTGTTATGGGTGGTGGAAGAGGATCCTCTCACCCCATTGCTGACCATTATCTGTGTCTAATGCCTGTGGACACTCCACAGAAAGGGAGAATAAAGACTGCACACAAACCGACAGAGACCTTTACTCTGCGTGCTGCTATTCCTGTCTGCAACCAGTTTTAAATTCAAGCATGTCACATCTGTGGTCCCGCTGTCCTTACACACACATGTATAAAGTACACATTTATCACAAACACCCAATTTTGGTTAATAGATTTGGCTTATATTTCGATACTTTGGAGATTTCATGCTTATTTTGTATGTTGAACCACAACCTAAGCTGCACGCCCATTCTTTCACCAATAGAAGAGCGTGCATGCAAACCAATACATTTGAGATGACTTATTAAGTACTATAGTTTGACAGGTTTGACATGATGGTCAAAGCCATAAATAAAGTTGTCCTTCCACATTTGGTTCCTGATGCGCTTTTAGAATAGAATAGAATATAATTAATTTTATATATTTTTATTTATTTAACCTTTATTTAACTATGTTTGGTGTATTATGTTCCTCCTGCAGGTCCTGAGGGTCTTGGATTCAGTATCACATCACGTGACGTCCCCATAGGAGGCTCCGCCCCCATCTATGTCAAGAACATCCTGGCTCGGGGTGCTGCTATCCAAGATGGCCGCCTGAAGGCTGGCGACCAGCTGCAAGAGGTGAGAGGCAGAATTAATGAAGTCTCTTTCTTCTGGCTATTTCTTCCTCCTACTTCACCCCTTCCTCTTCATTGCCCTTGTCATGCTCCAACCCTTACGTTGTCCTCTTCCTTCCATAGATTTGGAATTTTGTTCTGAGACATCCAATCAACATGGTTTTATGTGATATGGAATAAAACACCTTTAAGCCTTTATGTCCTATGTCATTCATGATTGTTGTGTCTACGCCAATGCCATTACCCGATATTCTTAAGACACAAAGGCTGATTGAATGGGCTTTGCCATTGAAAAGAGTCTTAAAGGGATACTTTGGTATTTTGGCAATGGGGCCCTTTATCTACTTCCCCAGAGTTTTTATTTTATTTAAAAAAAAAAATTTACTCGGCAAGTAAGTTTATAACAAATTCCTATTTTCAATGACTGGATTCGAACCAGGGTGTGTGTAGTGACGCCTCTAGCCTTCAAGTGAAATTGTGGATGACATTTTTGTCTCTTCGTGCAGTTTGAAGGAAGTTGCTAACTAGCACAA